>NW_022161989.1:0-8995 GCF_008728515.1 Papio anubis
CAGCCAGTCTCGAGTCTCATCATCCTACGACTTCAGAACTATCGCGAATACAAAAGTAATCACAGAACAGTCCTGCCCAGAAAGAGGAGTTATCCCTAAATATGGTGGCCCTGGGACAGTTGGCCCTTCCTGCTGGACCTCTTCCGCATGGGCACTTTCTACAGTGACTTTGTTGTCTTGCTATTCCACTCTACCCAGTGTCCTGACCCAAGAGACAAGGGGCGTCTGCTGCTGTGTCCACACTTGGAGAAGGAAACCTTGATGGTGTTAGTCAATTACAAGCCAGGCATGACAGCTCACCCCTGTAATCCCAGCAGTTCAGGATGCTAAGGCAAGAGGATTGCTTGAGATCAGAAGTTGGAGACCAGCTTGGACAACATTGTGAGACCCTCATCACTAAAAGATATAAAAATAAGTAAACTTAGCTGGGCCCCGTGGTGGGCGCTTGTATTCACAGGTATTGGGAAGGCTGAGATAGGAAGATCCCTTGAGCTTATGGGTTCAAGGCTGCAGTGAGCTATGATCGCACCACTGGTCTCCAGCCCAGGCCACAGAATGAGATCTTGACTCCAAAAAATAGATTGTAAACCTTTGCTTACTATGGGTTATTTTATTTATTATTTATTCAATATGTATTTTGATTTTATTTTACTGGCAGCACAATAAACCAGGACATGCAGAAACTGGAAATCACATCCACTTTCCAGTGGTAAAAAGTCCAGTCCAGGGAGGTGAGAAGGAGACAGTCCTCATTAGCGCTGAGGATTCAGGGAGAATGAGATGGGCTGGGCAGGAAGGGTTTTTGTTTATTTGTTTGTTTTCTGTGAATGAATGTAACTTTTTATTATGATAGAGTTGTTTTATTAAAGAAATAGATGAAAATGATTAAGTAAAATCAAATGGCTCTAAAAGTCTTACAATGAAAGCAACAGTCCTGCCATTTGTTCTTTCCAGAGACAAGCACTTTTCATTCTCTCAGTTTTTCCTTCTGGTAGTTGCCTTCATGGGTTTTTCCAAATTATTATTTTCTCAGTTTTTCAAATGGGTGCATATATTAATACATATAATTTTAAAAAGCCTCTTCAGTTTATAATGCATCCTAACCGTCCCCTGCCCCATCCCTCCCAATCCTCCAGAGCAAAGACTTTCAACTCTTTTAGCAACGTCTTCTGTTTTTCTCCTCACATAACTACTTAGTCATTTCTTGATTATTTTACACATTTTAAGTGATTTCTTGAATGACAGATGAGGATTTAGCTCTTACACCATCACTATCTTCACTTTTCCCAAAGTAGTTACCAGAGTTAGGGGCTAAGCAGTCACCACATCATTATGACTATGTACATATTGCTCATTGTTGAGAAGAACAGAGTATTGTGCTCTTACTTCCTATCCTGTACTTCCTTCTGCCCTAGAATTAATGATTGCCTAACCAGCCTTCCCTCTTGTCTTTTTCACTTTTGCTTTATCTTCAATGAATTTCTTTCCAAATGCCCCAAATCTGGCAATAACCTATTATTATTTTTAAGAGAAGGGACTCTCACTATGGTGGCCAGGCTGACCTGGAAATGTTGGACTCAAGCCAACCTCTTGCTTTTAGCCTCCTGAGTAGCTGGGACGGGGGCATGAGCCATTCCACCCAGTTAACCTATTAATATTTCTACTTTTGTTTGTTTGTTTGTTTTTTAAGCCAGCTCCTTAGCTGGAATATTGCCTGTGTTGGATCCTATTTGCTGGATCCATGTCATTCTCTGGTTTGTCTCCTCCTTCATTTTGCTGGAGTGTTTTCTCCAATAGCTTCCCAAGAAAGGGTCCATGGAGGTAACCCCCGATTCTTTGCTTGTCTAAAAATGTATTATTTTACCTTCACCCTTGATTATTTGGCTGAATATAGATTTATCTGTTGAAAATAACTTTCTTTCTAGAATTCTGAAGGCATGCTTCCATTGTTTTCAGCTTTCTTTTTGAGATAGGGTCTCTTCTGTCACCCAGGCTGGAGTGCAGTGGCACAATCACAACTCACTGCAGCCGTGACCGCGCGGGCTCAGTTCATCCACCTCAGCCCCTGAGCAGATGGGACTACAGGTGGGCGCCACAGGGCCCAGCCAACTTTTGTATTTTTTGGAGAGATGGGGCTTCACCATGTTGCCCAAGCTGGTCTCAAGCGATCTGCCTGTCTCTGCCTCCCAAAATGCTGAGCCAATGTGTTACAGGCGTGAGTCACTGAGCCTGGCCAGTTTTTCTTTTATTCTCTCTCTTCTTCCTTCATTTCTCAAAGGCATCTCAAACTCAGTGGGCCCCAAACCAAAGTCAAACTCCATCAGAATATCCTGCTACTTCCAATTTTAAAATATATCTTAAATCACAATTTCTGGAGCTTCCGGGTTTATGGATTCGTGGGCTGCTTCCAACTGCTAGGAGGGTGGTGCACTCCAACTCCGGGACAGAAGACCCTGTGCTCAGGACTCTTCCAGACTTCTTTATCTGGCTGTTCATCTTCCATAATCAACTGACATTACATCCAAGAGGAAATAATCCAGGCAAGGAAGCACAAGCTAATCAAGTTGTGTAGTTCTGTGGCTGCCAAGTTGTGGTTTTTGACAGATCGTCGCATCAGGGAAGACTATCCTCAAAAAGAGATTTTACGAGCGCTGAAGGCCAAATGTTGTGAGGAGGACCTGGACTTTAGGGCTGTGGTGATGGATGAGGTGGTGCTGACAATCGAGCAAGGAAACCTGGGTCTGCGGATCAATGGAGAGCTAATCACTGCCTACCCACAAGTGGTGGTAGTCAGAGTACCAACCCCTTGGGTGCAGAGTGATAATGACATCACTGTTTTGTGCCATCTAGAGAAGATGGGATGCCGGTTAATAAACCGACCTCAAGCCATCCTGGAATCAGCGCGGCGCTCCAATGATTTCACAGCATTGCCACGGGTGTCTTCCCGCCAGATACTTTATGCGGTGGCTGCATGAAAATTTTGCCACCACCACGGTTTTGTTTGAAGTAATGGAAAGCCTAATGGTGTTGAAATTACGGGTCATGGAAGTGCTTGGCTTTGGTCGAGATAAAGCACCATTTCGCTGATCTAGTCACCCCATTCCACATGAAGCACCATACCTGTTCCAGAAGCATGTTAAAGTCCATGGACGGGATGCGTTTGCCACGCCGGGCGCATTACAACAAGTGTTCCCGTTACGCTGTTCAACAGATGTGGCAGCCCGCAGCAACCGTCGGCTGGAGGTGGTGTGGGATGACGCTCACTGAGCAACGGCGCAGCAGCTAGCTATCCAGTGCCCAATATCCTGGGATGGATGGCATTGACCTGCTGCATAGCATATCGGCCTTTCAAGCTTCCAGAGCCAAATGCAAATGTAGCTCTTAATTGCCTTTGGATAAGGCTTGTAATCTAGATGCCGTAGCTAGTATCATGTGACTGTCAGCCTCCCTTCTTACCCCTCTGGGTCGCTTCACCCTGGGAGGTCCCTTGCTCTCCAAGTGGTGTCCACTGCCAGTAGGATCAGGCGGAGTCGAGCTGGGTCCCCCCAGCCAGCACTGCTGCTGACAATTACAGTGCCCAGCTCTTGCTGGGACAGCCACCCTGGAGGCACGGAGCGAGAGCTGCTCACCAAGCTCCCAGGGGGCCTGTTCAACATGAACCAGCTGCTTCTAATGAAATCGCACCACTGGTGGACGACCTAATTGGTACTTCAAACCAACAAAACCCTTGTAAAAACTAATCCTTTTTTCTTTCTATTTCTGCAAACCAACTTGTAATGCTGTTCATGGAGGATGCTCAGCAAGATGAGAGAAACCTGAAGTAGGACAGCTGGAGAGAGCGGGATAGCATATAACTCTGCTCATAAGGATGTTACTTTCATTTACAAAATCCAAAATAGAGAATAGAAGCTGGGTATAGAAAACGTCAGCCCCAGGAAGGCCCCTTTAAATTGCTAAAAATTTGTGAGAATTATAGAAACAGGAAAAAATACTTTTTTTTTCATATGGTTGTCCCTGTTTCTTTGTTTTTGTAAAGTGCCTTTAAAATAATAGTTTCTGCCGCATGTAAATATCCATAGTACAACTCTGCCACGGTGTTGGAAGATTTGTCATTGAGGAAAACATCTGCTTAAATTACAGGAATTTTTGTATTATACAGCTCTGAAAATTCTGCCATTTCCTTATTAACTAGCAGCTTTAGTTTGTAGTTTATGAAATCTCTAGGGGCTCTTTTACTGGGATTTCTTATTTTTGTTTTTTGTTTTTTTCCCCTTAATTTGGTGGGAGGGTCAAAGTGACTATAACCCAATAAAGACTTCTTAATGAAAAAAAAAAAAAAAATCACAGTTTCTTACTACATGCAACCTTCTGGTTCAAACTACCACAATCCCTCACTTGAACTTAGATTTGGATTTACTGCTTCTGTATTTTTTTAAACCATAAAATATTTCAAATAAACCATGTGTGGCTTTATACTTTTTACTACATAAAAATAATAAAGATCTGCCAGGTGCGGTGGCTCACGCCTGTAATCCCAGCACTTTGGGAGGCCGAGGCAGGAGGATCACTTGAGGTCAGGAGTTCGAGACCAGCCTGACCAACATGGTGAAACCTCGTCTACACCAAAAACACAAAATTAGCTGGTGTCGTGGTGCACACCTGTAGTCCCATCTACTTAGGAGCCTGAGGCAGGAGAATCGCTTGAACCCGGGAAGTCGGACGTTGCAGTGAGCTGAGGTCACGCCATTGCACTCCATCTGGGTAACAAGAACGAAACTCTGTCAAAAAAAAAAAAAAGATATGAAGAGGTTATATACTTAAACATGGAATTGCTTTAAGTGTTTGCCATTCACGGTTCCCATGCATGCCAGCAGCTTCTTACTGCAAACACCTGGGACTTGCTATAGAGCAGCTGGAGTACGTTCCACCCACACACAGGACAGGGAGCTGACAACCAAGGAGGGGAGGATCAATACTCCAGCTTTCTCCCCTCTGTTTCCCCGTATCTCAGCAGTATGGAGCTTGTTACCGATGAGAACCTGCTCATCATTTAAACTGGTTTTCTTACCTTCTCAGTTCCATTTCTCCATACCTCAATTGATGCTTTCTGGTAAGACCTAGCAAATAAACTGTTTTCACTGAAATTTCAGGCTTGGAATCTGCTTTGGCTTCCCCAGTCTAAGACAGAAATAGATTCATTTTCCCATCACTGGAATTCCAGGTTGTTTTCAGTTTTTCACTGTTACAAACAAGGCTGCAACATTTGTCTACAAACCTCTAGATATACACGTAGGAAGATTTTGGTATTTCCCACTAGTGAAACTGCTCAGTCCCAGGGTATGTGCATCTTCATCTTTAATAAATACTACCAACGTTTGAAAAGCCCGACAATGTCAAGGACTGGCCAGAGTCCCATATGCGATGGGTGTGGAATGGCAGGTCACTGTAGCAGGTGCGGGGACTCAGTTGGGGGCTTGCAGAGGCACTTAGTTATAGCAAGAATGTTTCATAAATGGTATCTGATATATTCAAGACTAGTGCAGAATAAAAACACGTTGCTTAGAAATGATTATTCATAGATCCAAAGTCAACAAAAGTCTTTTTCTTCTCATGTAAAAATATATATTTTTTTTCCCGAGGGAGGGGGAACAACTTAAAATAAACCAGAAAACACCTTCATATTAATCATTCTTCTCATATACTTCAAATTTGAACTTAATGTCTTTCTCTTCTTGGACATCAGAGAGAACACCTGGGTATTCTAGCAGAAGTTTATATTTTTCCAAATCAATTCCTGGAAAAACGTGTCACTTTCAAAGTCCCGCATGATCCTTGTCACAAATAGTTTAAGATGGCTTGGGTGATTCATGGCTTCCTTATAAACAGAACTGCCACCAACTGTCCAAATCATCTCTACTTTATTGGCTAATTCTGGTTGTTCAGTAAGTTTTAAGATATCATCCAGACTTCTGGCAAGAAAATGAGCTCCTTGTGGAGGTTCCTTGAGTTCTCTGTTGAGAATTAAATTAATTCTATCCTTTAAAGATCGATTCTTCTCAGGAACGGAGAACCAGATCTTCCTACACATAACACCAGATTCTCTTTACCTTCTACTGAAGAGTCTGTGTCATTCTCTGGAAATACCTAAATTCATTCCTGAGCGGCGGCCAGGGCAGGTCCCCGTTCTTGCCAGTGCTCATGTTCTGGGACACAGCGACGATGCAGTTTAGCAAACGAACCATGACAGCAGCGGTGAGCACTTCCGAGCCCGCTCGCTACACCAGAACGCGCGGCCAAGATTGGCTGGAAGGTTTTTACTTTGAACCTGGAGGATGAGCAATGACATCTCTCTCCACCTCAAAACTCGTCCTGAGCATTCACCTTCTGGGAGCAGGAGCAGCGCAGCGGCGCCACCTGGTGGTCCATGCGCTTCCTTTTGCAGATCACTCACAGCCCTGAGGTCCTCCTCTCCTTTCCATGCACCTGGGTTTTCTTCACTGGACACCAACCTGCGTCAAGTTTCCTGTAAAGCAAAAGCAGCGCACAGGGCTTGCTCATGGAGTCCCTGCACAAAGTAGCCGTGGGGGCTGCGATGGACACTGCATGGGCACAGCAATTGAGTCGCCACTCACCAAGGCTGACCTGGCAGCTGCCACTGCTGAGGGCCCAGCCGATCAAAAGCAGTTGTTTTATTTTGGACGGAGAAATAAAACAGGGAATGGTAATTAAGAATAAAATAACATTATGATAGATAAATATGCCACTAAAGATATACTAGCAGTTTAAATAATTTTGAGACTATGAACAAGATTATGCCAATGGGGAGAACTTATTACAAGTAGAGAAAGCTGGAGTATTGCTCCTCCCCTCCTTGGTTGTCAGCTCCCTGTCCTGTGTGTGGGTGGAACGTACTCCAGTTGCTCTATAGCAAAAGATGGTGGGAGGAGGAATGGTGTCATCTCCACCTTTGGCGAGATCCATGTCACCGTGTTCAGGGGAAGGGCATGAACTCCCCATGCAGAGAGGAGGCTGTGGCTGTGAAGGTGCCTGTGGGAGAGGTGAGGACCCGCTCCCTCTACACTGATGGCCAAGAGCCTGCAGACGGCGGGGAAGGCTTCCCCTCAGCTGTGTCCTATCAGGTTTTTCCAAGAGTCAAGAAGTAGACCTGCATATTGCCTCTGCTGATGTGAGCTGCACGCACACCTAGAAGTGAGGTCATCCCCGCTGGGGGTCCTGGGTCTGCTGGTTGTTCTGGGTGCTCAGAGGGAAGATGGGGAGGGGGCTTTGTGCAAAACAGTAACCATACTCTATAAATTATTTTTACCTTAACCTTTGTGTCATAAAATAAAATGTAGAACTCCAGAAGGAAAAAGAAACGGTCTAAAATTTGTGTCCCTGAATAAAAAGTGAACACCCATTAACCACCAGGGATAGATGTTTGTGGAGCAAACCAGAAGCCCCATCATTTCCCCAGCTCAGCAGTAAACTCTTTCCTCCCCCAAATGAAAATACATCCTGACTTTCATGATCATCACTTCTTTGTTCTATTTTATATTTTTATCATCCAAAATTATAATTTAGTTTTACCTCTAGAAATACGCTTTTGTTCTCTTTTATTCTATAGATTCTTTCTTGAAATTTATATTGTGTGGTAGAACTTCCCATAGTGTGCATTTTGCTGATTGCTCCTGAAGCCATTGTTTGTGTTTTTATTATCTGTATTGCCTCTAAATTGGTAATTGGCTATGGAGGCTAGCTTATATTCAGGCTTGGTTTCTTTGTCACTTGTACTTGTTTGATGGTGCTGTATTGTGTTCTTCCATCAAGAGGAAGAACCTGACATTAGTTTTTTGTTTTATTGTGTTGTTAATTGCCATTGCTATTCAATGGTTAAATCCGTTAACTCATGATGGTTTGCAAAAGAGTTATTATAGTCTCGGTCTCTCATTCCTTCCTTATTTATTATCCGAATAATCTCTAAGTAAGAGATTCACGCTCCTCTACTGTTTGTTTACTAGTAGAAATTTGTTAACCAGAGACTTAGCCAAGCATCTACTCACCTATGACCCAGCAATAGCACTCTTAGTTGTCAACCAGTAGAAATGCTTGTATGTGTGCGCCAAAATATATGAAAATATTATTCATAGCAGCACGACTTGTAAAATCTGGATACAACACAATTGTCTATCAAAGTGAAGGGACAAGAAATATGAGCTATTTATAAAGTGGAGCATTGGACAGCCACGGGAGTGAATAGGCTACGACCACACACAGCGAGATGATGAGACCCAGGGGCATGATGGTGACTGTATAATGCCATTCAACTAGAACTGGCAGAACTCATCTGTGTTAGAAATCAAGAGTGGCTACTCTAGGGTGGGGAGGGTGGTTTATGACTGAGGAGGACCCAAAGGTGCTTCCAGCAGGCTGTGATTGGTGTACTTTGATGTGGGTGTTGTTTACCCCAGTGTTCACTTTGTGAAACTCCACTGCCCACTTGTGGGTTGTCCTCCTTTCTCCATGCATGCTGTCCTTCCCTCAAATATACATTGCTGGTGTTTTGAAGCAATTCTATCTACACTAAGAAGAATCACTCCTACTGCATATCCTTAGAAATGCTGAATTGAAAAAATTAGTGCAATTATTTTTAATTCCAGGAAATAAATACATATAAAGAGGAAAATCTACAACAACAGCAGTAGGCTTGGGAGCTGACACCAGAACAGCTTTGGAAATGGCTCTCAAGCCAGGAACTAGGAATCAAACCCTAACAAGCCCATGGGAGGTGGGGGGTGTGAAATGATGCCCAGTAGTGCATGAATGAATGAGTCATGGGCAGTGGCTCATGCCTTGGCTGGCCAGTCACGAACTTGGGGAAAATAGAGTTGGAAAATCGGGAGGTAGAGGAGAGAGGTACGCATAGACCTCTTGCTATAGGCCGAGTGCATGATGATACTGGTTGTGTGTGGATGCCTACCAGAGGGTCTTTAAGGTA
>NW_022161990.1:0-8958 GCF_008728515.1 Papio anubis
ATAGTGCTGCAATAAACATACATGTGCATGTTTATTGCAGCACTATTCACAATAGCAAAGACTTGGAATCAACCCAAATGTCCATCAGTGACAGACTGGATTAAGAAAATGTGGCACATATATACCATGGAATACTATGCAGCCCTAAAAAAGGATGAGTTTGTGTCCTTTGTAGGGACATGGATGCAGCTGGAAACCATCATTCTCAACAAACTATTGCAAGAACAGAAAACCAAACACCACATGTTCTCACTCATAGGTGGGAACTGAACAATGAGATCACTTGGACTCTGCAAGGGGAACATCATACACTGGGGCCTATTACGGGGAGCGGGGAGGAGGGAGGGATTGCATTGGGAGTTATACCTGATGTAAATGATGAGATGATGGGTGCAGCACGCCAACACGGCACAAGTATACATATGTAACAAACCTGCACGTTATCCACACGTACCCTAGAATTTAAAGTATAATAAAAAATAAATAAATAAAATAAATAAATAAATAAATACATTACCTGATAATTATATATCGGCAACTGATATCCAGTAGTGATCTGAACTGGTGAATGTGGATAAACAGGAAATGTCTGAAAATAAAGGGTACAGAAAAAAAGAAAATGGTAAACCATTTTTTAAAATTAGAAAGAAATATCATTCCCAATATAACAAAAATGTAAAAACCTTTTAAATATTGTTTTTCTACACAAAACAATGCAGAATTCTAAATGAATGATGACTTTATGAAGAAAGAAATATTCTGTCAAGTGCTATATTTTGGGTGTGAAGGGGGAACAAATGACAAAAGAATTGACTATTTCACCAGGAAAAGCTTACCTTACTTACACCGTGTGCTTATTCACACTCGGAAGTTATTTCCTACGCTGCTGATTTCACTGTAAGTTAAATTAACACATTTGCTATTTCCTCGTAAAAATACTTCTAGACTGTTTTGTATTAGACAGTATTATAGTGTAATATGTAGTTGTACAGATGTTATGGCTTCTTCTATGACGTAATGGCTTTTTCTGTACTTCATTCTGAAAATCTAAGTGCAGTATATAATCCAATACTGGAGAAGAGAAAATGCAATGTCTTATATGTTTCAATAACTACTTATTGTTTGAAAATATATAGGTAGCAGCATACATGAATACACCCAGATTCAGTAATGGCTCACAGTAAATGTGAGAACCAAGTAGGGCTTTTTTCCTAGCATTGTTCAGAGAAGGAAAAACAAGAAGAGGTATACCCTACACGTTTCAAGTACACGGAAATATGTCAACAAAGGAGAGCCACTGAAGAAATATTTCATCGCTATTTTGTTACTTTATTTTCCATCAAAGAAAGTATCTTTTAAACTAAGACCTCAATAAAATGAACTAAGAAGAATATAGACGTTATTCATCACCAATAAGTGATACAGTATTCAAATCCTACTTTAAATTTCAATGTAAACTGGAAGAGAGACATTAGATGTCAGAAACTCATGGGATTTATATACATATAGTAAAACACATCAGGTATCCACCATTCCAGAACCAGAATACTTCCAGAAGTCAGCAAGTTATATGGGGAGGAATCTGGAAATCACTGCAAATAAAGAATAGCTAGACGAAATGATAAACTTTAGAAAAAAATAAAGTAGACAGACACATAAAGAGAGCTGCTTTCATTCTCTTTAGCAACTTGTTATATGAGGATTGGGGCAGAAAGCAGCTCGGGTGTTTCAGAGGCAATACTCTTTCTTCTTCCTGTTCTTATTTAAGAGAATTTAACAGCAAAACATTTCTGTATCTCTTCAACAAATTTTCTACTGCTGGTAAAGCCAGATGCAGATTCTAGGAAGATATATGCTAATTCTTAAGCCACACTAACATTACCTTTCTTTGATTATATAGTCTATCATTATGTGGACCAGCCATTACTTAAGAACACAAAAAAATGAGAGAGAAAAAGGCACTGTTGCTCTCATTGGAGTTTACAATTGGGTTAACGAGAAATTTTAAAAAGTAAATAAAATATTAATATAAAGAACCACTTAAAAATATTTATGGGCATATATGACTTGGAAAAAAAATCAAGAATGAACAGGAAGTGTATGTGTGGCTATTTCACTTAACCTGAAGGACAACATAATCCCTTTGTTCCTCAACAGGACACTATGGTGGCATCTTAAAAAAAACAAGAAACCAAAACTATTCAAATATTCCTACACACTTTCAAAAACACATGAGAAACACAATATTAAAATACTTATCGTGCTATGTCCTTTTGTATTATAATAAAAGTAACAGAATGGAAAACGTAAGTACTTTATGTTTCTAGTCTCAGATGTTGTCATAATTTTTATGTATAAACCTTCGCCTTTTTCCAAATTTTCTGGAGTTGGCATCGTGGAAATCTCAAAGATACTATCTCTTTGAGTTTATTACCATAGATATAATTATGGGTCACAGATATAGTCATATATATGAAAAGGGATCCAGAGAACTACTATCGTGAAACAGCCAGCTAAAATAAAAATATAATTGGAATTCTGTGCTCTAAAAAGTGGGTAGTAATTTGATTTCACTCTACCTCCCTAAATAAATTTATGAAAATCAATGTGGATGTTTCTTTCAGCTACTTGACAGCAAAGATGAAAACTACATTCTGAAATACAGAAGGGGACACCAAATCTCAGAAAACCGTTCTACAGAAATATTATTGCCAAGTATACTGCCGTCAAAATATTACTCCATTACTTCTAAATAATACAGAGGTCTTCATTCTAGACTAATTCTAAGTGTTTTCTTAAATTTTAGGTACACTTCACTAGTTTAAAATGATCAACTATTCGGGCAATTTGTATAAACAAGTTAAAGGTCTCGATAATATGTGAAAGCAAAGGCAAAGCATTTCATTTTTAAACTAAGACCTCCAATAAAATGAACTAAGAGAATATAGACGTTATTCTATCACCAATAGAGTGATACAGTATTCCAAATCTACTTTAAATTTCCAGTATGAGAACTGGAAGAGACATTAGATGTCAAGAAACTCATGGGATTTATATACATATAAAGTAAAAACACATCAGGTATCCACCATTCCAGAACCAGAATACTTCCAAGAAGTCAACCAAGTTATATAGGGAGGAATCTGAAATCCTGCAAATAAAGATAATAGACAGAATGATAAACTTTACAGAAAGAAAATAAAAGTAGACAGACACACATAAAGAGAGCTGCTTTTTTCGATACTCTTTAGCAACTTGTTATATGAGAGTTAAGGACGAAGAAACACAGCTCAGGTGTTTACAGAGCAATACTCTTTCTTCTTCCTGTTCTTATTTAAGAGATTTAACAGCAAAACATTTCTGTATCCTCTTCAATAAAATTTTCTACTGCTGAGTAAAGCCAGATGCGAGATTCTAGGAAGATATATACTGAATTCTTAAGCCACACTAACATTACCTGCTTTCTTTGATTAGCATAGTCTGTATCATTATGTGGACCAGCCATTACTTAAGAACACAAAAGTAAAGGGAAAAGGCACTGTTGCTCTCATTGGGTTTACAATTGGGTTAGCGAGAATTTTTAAAAAGTAAATAAAAATATTAATATAAAGAACCACTTAAAATATTTTATAGGCATATATGACTTGGAAAAAATCAAGGAATAGACAGAAGAATTGTATGTGTGGCCCTATTTCCTGAAGGGACAAGCTTATAATCCCTTTGTTCCCTCAACAGGACCTATGGTGGCATCTTAAAAAAAACAAAGAAACCAAAACTATTCAAATATTCCTACACACTTTCAAAACACATGAGAAACACAATATTAAAACCGCATAAATTGCTATGTCCTTTTTGTATTATAATAAAAGTAACAGAATGGAAGCATTAAGTACTTTATGTTTCCTAGTCTCAGATGTTGTCATAATTTTTATGTATAAACCTTAGCCTTTTTCAAATTTTTCTGTAAGGTTGGCATCATTGGAAATCTCAAAGATACTATCTCTTTTGAGTTTATTACCATAGATATAATTATGGAGTCACAGATATAATAGTCATATATGAAAGGGATCCAGGGAGGAACTACTATGGAGTGGTAGCCAGCTAAAATAAAAATATAATTGGAATTAAATTGCTCTAAAGTGGGTAATTTGGTTTCCTCTACCTCCCTAAATAAATTTATGAAAATCAATGTGGATGTTTCTTTCAGCTACTTGACAGCAAAAGATAAGAAAACTACATTCCTGAAATGAAAGGGGACACCAAATCTCAAGCCGTTCTACAATATTATTACCAAAGTATGCACCATAGGTCAAATATTGCTCCATTGCTTCTAAATAATACGAAGTCTTCATTTCCTAGACTAATTCTAAGTGTTTTCTTAAATTTTAGGTACACTTCACTAGTTTAAAATGATCAACTATTGAGGGCAATTTGTATAAACAAGTTAAAAGGTCACCGATAATGTGAAAGCAAAGGCAAAGCATTTCATTTCTTCTTACATTACCTGAAAATTACATACAGGCAACTGATAACCAGTAGTGACCTGAACTGGTGAATGTGGATAAACAGGAAATGCCTGAAAAGAAAGGGTACAGAAAAAAAGAAAATGGTAAACTATTTTTTAAAATTAGAAAGAAACATCATTCTCAATATAACAAAAATGTAAAAACCTTTTAAATACTGTTTTTCTATATAAAACAATGCAGAATTCTAATTGAATGACTGACTTTATGAAGAAAGAAATATTCTCTGTCAGGTGCTACATTTTGGGTGTGAATGGGGAACAAATGACAAAAGAATTGACTATTTCACCAGGCAAAGCTTACCTTACTTACACTGTGTGCTTATTCACACCCAGAAGTTATTTCCTACACTGCTGATAAGGCTCCATTAAGACAGATTTCACTGTAAGTTAAATTAACACATTTGCTATTTCACTGTAAAAATACTTTTAGACTGTTTTGTATTAGACAATATTATAGAGTAATATGTAGCTGTACAGATGTATGGCTTCTTCTGTGATGTTATGGCTTTTCCTTTACTTCCTTCTGAAAAACTAAGTGCAGTATATAATCCAATACTGGAGAAGAGAAAATACAATGTCTTACATGTTTCAATAACTACTTATTGTTTGAAAACGTATAGGTAGCAGCATTCATGAATACACCCAGATTCAGAAACGGCTCACAATAAATGTTAGTACCAAGTAGGGCTTTTTTTTAAGCCATTGTTCAGAGAAAGTAAAAGAAGTAAAGGTATATCTACATGTTTCAAGTACATGGAAAAATGTAAACAAAACAGAGCCACTGAAGAAACATTTCATGACTATTTTGTTACTTTATTTTCCATCAAAGAAAATATCTTTTAAACTAAGATATAAATAAAATGAACTAAGAAGAATGCAGACGTTATTTATCACCAGTAAGTGATAGAGTGTGTCCAATCCTACTTTAAATATCAATGTAACCGAGATGAGAGACATTAGACGTCAGAAATTCATAGGAATTATATAAATAGAGTAAAACACATCTGAAATCTACCAATTCGAGAACCAGAATACATCCAGAATCACCATGTTATATGAGGAGGCATCTGGAAATCAATGCAAATAAAGAATAGCTAGACGAAATGATAAACTTAGAGAAGAATAAAGTAGATAGACACATAAGGAAAGCTGCTTTCATTCTCTTTAGCAACTGGTTATATGAGGAGGGGGGCGGAAAGCAGCTTGGGTGTTTTACAGGCAATACTCTTTTTTCTTCCTATTCTTATTTAAGAGTAATTAACAGCAAAACATTTCTGTTACTCTTCAACAAATTTTCTATTGCTGGTAAATCCAGATGCAGATTCTAGGCAGATACATGCTAATTCTAAAGCCACACTAACATGACGTTTCTTTGATTATATAGTCTCTATCATTATGTGAATCACCCATTACTTAAGAACACAAAAAACTGAGAGAGAAAAAGGCACTGTTGTTCCCATTAGAGTTTACAACTGGGTTAACAAAGTAAAAAAAAAAAGAAAAGAAAATAGTAATATAAAGAACCATTTGAAAATATTTATGTGCATATATGACTGTGAAAAAAATTCAAGAATGAACAGCAAGTATATGTGTGGCTATTTCACTTAACCTGAAAGACAACATAACCCCTTTGTTCCCCCCCAACAGGCCACTATGGTGGCATCTTAAAAAAAAAAAACAGGAAACCAAAACTAATAAAATATTCCCACACATTTTCAAAAACACATGAGAAACACAATATTAAAGTACTTATCCTGCTATGTCCTTTTGTATTATAATAAAGGTAACAGAATAGAAAACGTAAGTACTTTATGTTTCTAGTCTCAGACGTTGTCGTAACATTTATGTATAAACCTTCACCTTTTTCCAAATTTTCTGGAGTTAGCATCGTGGAAATCTCAAAGATACTCTCTCTTTCAGTTTACATAGATATAACTATGGGTCAGAGATATAGTCATATATATGAAAAGGGATCCAGAGAACTACTATCGTGAAACAGCCAGCTAAAAAAAAACATAATTGGAATTGTGTGCTCTAAAAAGTAGGTAATAATTTGATTTCACTCTACCTCCCTAAATAACTTTATGAAAATCAATGTGGATGTTTCTTTCAGCTATTTGACAACAAAGATAAAAACTACATTCCGAAATACAGAAGGGGACACCAAATCTCAGAAAACCGTTCTACAGAAATGTTACTGCCAAGTATATTGCTGTAAAAATATTACTCCATTACTTTTAAATAATACAGAGGTCTTCATTCTAGACTGATTCTAAGTGTTTTCTTAAATTTTAGGTACACTTCACTACTTTAAAATGACCAACTATTCGGGCAATTAATGTAAACAAGTTAAAGGTCTCGATAATATGTGAAAGCAAATCATTTTACTCCTTCTTACATTACCTGATAATTATATACAGGCAACTGATATCCAGTAGTGACCTGAACTGGTGAATGTGGATACACAGGAAATGCCTGAAAAGAAAGGGTACAGAGAAAAAGAAAATGGTAAACCATTTTTTAAAATTAGAAAGAAATATCATTCCCAATATAACAAAAATATAAAAACCTTTTAATATTGTTTTTCTATATAAAGCAATGCAGAATTCTAAATGAATGGCTGACTTTATGAAGAAAGAAATATTCTCTGTCAAATGCTACATTTGGGGTGTAAAGGGGGAACAAAAGACAAAAGAATTGACTATTTCATCAGGCAAAGTTTACTTTACTTATACTGTGCACTTATTCACACCCGGAAGTTATTTCCTACACTGCTGATAAGGCTCCACTAACACAGATTTCACTGTAAGTTAAATGAATACATTTGCTATTTCCTCGTAAAAATCATTCTAGCCTGTTTTGTATTAAGACAATATTATAGGGTAATATGTAGCTGTACAGATGTTATGGCTTCTTCTGTGATGTTATGGCTTTTCCTGTACTTCCTTCTGAAAAACTAAGTGCAGTATATAATCAAATACTGGAGAAGAGAAAATACAATGTCTTGTATGTTTCAATAACTACTTATTGTTTGAAAACATATAGGTAGCAGCATATCTAAATACACCCAGATTCAGAAATGGCTCACAGTAAATGTCAGAACCAAGTACGGCATTTTTTACAGCCATTGTTCAGAGAAGGAAAAAGAAGAGGTATACCCTACACGTTTCAAGTACACGGAAATATGTCAACAAAGGAGAGCCACTGAAGAAATATTTCATCGCTATTTTGTTACTTTATTTTCCATCAAAGAAAGTATCTTTTAAACTAAGACCTCAATAAAATGAACTAAGAAGAATATAGACGTTATTCATCACCAATAAGTGATACAGTATTCAAATCCTACTTTAAATTTCAATGCAACCATGATCAGAGAGGATAGAGGTCAGAAACTCATGGGATTTATGTACATATAGTAGAACACCTCAGAAATCTACCTATTCCAGAACGAGAATACATCCAGAAGTCAGCATAAGAGAAGGCATGTGGAAATTACTGCAAATAAAGAATAGCTAGATAAACTGCTAAACTGAAAGCATAGCAATTGGTTATATGGGGAGGAGGGTGGAAAGCAGCTTGGGTGTGTTAGAGGCAACACTCTTTCTTCTTCCTATTCTTATTTAAGAGTAATTAACAGCAAAACATTTCTGTTTCTCTTCAACAAATTTTCTATTGCTGGTAAAGCCAGATGCAGATTCTAGGCAGATACACGCGAATTCTAAAGCCACACTAACACTACCTTTCTTTGATTATATAGTCTATCATTATGTGGACCAGCCATTGCTTAAGAACACAAAAAAACTGAGAGAGAAAAAGGCATTATTGCTCCCATTGCAGTTTATAATTGGGTTAACAAGAAAGTAAAAAAAAGGAAATAAAATATTAATATAAAGAACCATTTAAAAATATTTAAAGGCTTATATGACTTGGAAAAATATCAAGAATGAACAGGAAGTATATGTGTGGCTATTTCACTTAACCTGAAGGACAACATACCCCTTTGTTCCCCAACAGGACACTATAGTGGCATCTTAAAAAAAAACAGGAAACCAAAACTAATAAAATATTCCTACACATTTTCAAAAACACATGAGAAACACAATATTAAAGTATATATCCTGCTGTGTCCTTTTGTATTATAATAAAATAGAATGGAAAACGTAAGTACTTTATGTTTCTAGTCTCAGATGTTGTCGTAACTTTTATGTATAAACCCTCACCTTTTTCCAAATTTTCTGGAGTTGGCATCGTGGAAATCTCAAAGATACTATCTCTTTCAGTTTATTACCATAGATATAACTATAGGTCACAGATATAGTCATATATATGAAAAGGGATCCAGAGAACTACTATCGTGAAACAGCCAGCTAAAATAAAAATATAATTGGAATTCTGTGCTCTAAAAAGTGGGTAATAATTTGATTTCACTCTAC
>NW_022161991.1:0-8954 GCF_008728515.1 Papio anubis
CAGCACTAGGAGTTGCAGTCCTTGTGGCCTAGACCACCTCTCAAGTTTATTTAGAACCCCAGATCCTGCAGTGGCGAGGCTTCCCAAAATCCAAGTTCCGACCTCTGTGATGTGTAAATCTCCTCTGGCTAGGGCTGGTCTAAATGCTCCCTCTGTGGGCAGTCATCAGCCGACTTCACACCAGTTTTGCTTTCTGCTGTGACAGGGGCACTGAGTTCAATGCAAATCCCATAGGCACTGGGTCATGGTGAGCAATCCTTTAATTAAGCAGCAGAAGAACACACACAAAAAAATGTGCTATGAAATTTGCTAGTACTTTCTTGAAGATTTTTGCTTCTATGTTCCTCAAGCATATGGGCCTATAATTTTCTTGTAGTGTCCTCATCTGGCTTTGGTATTAGGGTAATGCTGGCCTTGTAAAATGAGTTTGGAAGTATTCCTTCTTCTTCAGTTTATTGGATGAGTTTGAGAAGGACTGATCTTACTCCTTCTCTAAATGTTTGGTAGAATTCAACAGAAAGCCATCAGTTCCTGGGCTTTCCTTTGAAGGGTGACTTTAATCTCCTCACCCACTTTTTGTCTGTTCAGATTTTTTATTTCTTTATAATTCAGCCTTGGTATGTTGTATGGATAAAAGACATTTATTCATTTCTTCTGGGTTGTTATTCAATTTGTTGGCATACAGTTGTTCATAATAGTCTCTTATAATCCTTTTAATTTCTGTAGCATTGGTTGTAATGTCTCCGCTTTCATTTCTGTTTTCATTTAGTCTTTCCTCTTTCTTTTCTTAATCTAGCTAAGCATTTATCAATTTTGTTGATCTTTAAAAAAAAAATCCCAGATTTGTTGCCATTTTATATTGCTTTCCAAGTCTTCATTTTATTTATTTGTGCCCAGATGTTTATTATTACCTTCTTTCTAGTATCTTTGGGCATAAACTCTTCTTTTTCTAGTTCCTTGAGGTGTAACATTTGGTTATTATTTGAAATCTTTGTTTTTTGATGTAAGCAATTATTGCTATAAACTTCCCCTTAAAACTGTGTTTTTCCTGCATTTCTCATGTCTTGGTATGTTGTAAGTCCATTTTCATGTCTCAAGATAGTTTTTAAATTTCCTTTTAAGTTGTTCTTTGAACAATTTGTTGTTCGGGAACATGTTGTTTCATTTGTGTGTATTTGTGAATTTTCTAAAATTCCTCCTGTTACTGATTTCCAAGTTCATAGCACTGTGGTCAGAAAAGATATTTGATATGATTTCAATCTCCTTAAATGTGTTGACTTATTTTGTGGCCTAACATATAATCTATCCTGGAGAATGTTCAGTGTGCACTTGAGAAGAATGTGTCTTCTGCTGCTGTTAGGTGGAATATTCTGTGTAGGTCTGTTAGGCCCGTTTGTTTTATCGTGTTCAAACCCACTGTTTCCTTATCAGTTTTCTCTCTGAATTTCCATTGTTGACAGTGGGATAGTGAAGTCTCCTCCTACTGTTGTATTGCAGTGTATTTTTCCCTTCAGATGTATGATTATTTGCTTTACATATTTAGGTGCTCTAATGTTAGGGGTGTATGTGTTTATAATTATTATAGCCTCTTGATGAATTGACTCCTTTATCATCATATAATGACCTTCTTTGTCTCTTTTTGTAGTTTTTGACTTAGTCTATTTTGTCTCATACAAATACGTCCACTCCTGCTTTCCTTTGTTTCCTATTTGCATGAAATGTGTCTTTCCATCCCTTCACTTTCAGTCTATATGTGTCCTAAAGGTGCAGTGGGTCTCTCACAGGCATCATATGCTTTGGTCTCGTTTTGTTTTGTTTTGTTTTTTCCATTTAGCCTTGCTATGTCTTTGAATGGAGAATTTAATCCATTTACATTCAAGTTAATTCTTGATAGGCAAGGACTTACCATTGCCTCTTTGCTCATTGTTTCTGGTTGTTTTGTGGATTCCTTGCTCCTTTTTTGTTTTGCTGTCTGCCTTCATGATCAAGTGGTTTTCAATAGTGATATGCTGCAATTCTTCACTTTTTATCTTTTGTGTATCTACTATGGATTTCTGTTTTATGATTACTATGAGGCTTACATAAAATATCTTATGGTTATAACAGGCTCTTCTGAGCTTAACTTTGATTGCAACTTAACTTTGATTACACAAAAAAACTATAATCATGCTCCCTAACTCCCCTTATATTTTATGTTTTTGATGTCACTATTTACATCCTTTTTCTATTTCATATCCCTTAACACATTTTTGTACTATACTTTTAGAAATAGTTTTGTCTTTTAACCTTCATACTAAAGATATAGGTGATTTACACACCACCATTACAATAAGAGCATTCTGGATATGAACATGAACTTATTTTACCCATGAATTTTCTTCTTTCATATTTTCTTATTACCAATTAACATCCTTTTCTTGGTGGGGCACGATGGCTGACACCTGTAGTCCCAGCACTTTGGGAGGCTGAGGCAGGCTGAACACTTTAGCTTAGGAGTTCCAGACCAGCCTGGGCAACATAGTGAAACACTGTCTCCACACAAAATAGAAACAAACAAAAAAAAATTTGCTTCCCATGGTGGTGCCTGCCTGCAGTCCCAGCTTCTTGGGAAGCTCATGTAGGAGGTTTACTTGAGCCTGGGAAGTCAAGCTTGCAGTGGGCCACGATCACACCACTGCACTCTAGCCCAGGCGATAGAGCGGGACCCTGTCTCAAAACAAACAAAGAAACAAACAAAAAACAAAACCCAAAAAACAAACTCAAAAACCAGATCGTTTTCTCTCAGCTTGAAGAATTCCCTCTAGCATTCCTTGTAATGCAGTGAACTACTTTAGGAAGATTATTTTTAATTTGTCCTTAGGAAGTTTCTAAATCTCTGCTTCTTTAGGGTTAATCAGTGAAGCTTTACTTTGTTCCTTTGGTAGTGTCATGTTTCCCTGATTGATTGTGACCTTTGTAGCTGTGCATTGGTGTCTGTGCATTTTTTTTTTTATTTATTTATTATACTTTAAGTTGTAGGGTACATGTGCGGATGCAGCTGGAAACCATCATTCTTAGCAAACTATCACAAGAACAGAAAACCAAACACCGCATGTTCTCACTCATAGGTGGGAACTGAACAATGAGATCACTTGGACTCAGGAAGGGGAACATCACACACTGGTGTCTGTGCATTTAAAGAAGTGGGAACTTGGGCCAGGCGCAGAGGCTCATGCCTGTTATCCCAGCACTTTGGGAGGCAGAGGTGGGCAGATCACTTGAGGTCAAGAGTTTGAGACCAGCCTGGTCAACATGGTGAAACCTCGTCTCTACTAAAAATACAAAAAGTTAGCTGGGCGTGGTGGTAGGCGCCTGTAATCTCAGCTACTTGGGAGTCTGCAGCAGGACAATCAAACTCAGGAGGCGGAGGTTGCAGTGAGCTGAGATTGCACCATTGCATTCCAGCCGGGGCAGAAATAGCAAAACTTCGTTTTAAAAAAAAAATGTGGGGACTTATTCCAGTGTTTGATGACTGGCTCTGGCTGGGAAGGCCCTTCACAGTTCAGTCCGTCCAGATATTCTGGGAAGACATATCTGGCATGATCCATGGATGGGCTTGCTGCTGGATTTCTTGGGAGAGCTAGCTTGGTGAGCAGGTAGGGTGGACCTAGCACCTGGGTTCATGGATTTGGGTCTGGGTCCTGGTGCCATGGGGACCAACATGGCTATGGGGGCCAGTCTTGCCCTGGGGTGGGCCTGAAGCCCGAGGCCATGTGGGTCAGACTTGCTTTTGGCCTGTCTGGCACCTGGGGTGGGCCTGGAGCTTGAGTCTGAGAGGGCCAGCCTGGGGTCTGAGGCCAAAGGAACTAGCCTGGCACTGGGCAGGTGTGGAGCCTTTAATCTTTGGGGGCTGGCCTGGAAGCTGGCTTTGTAGGTGCTGACCTGGTGCTTGAGGTCACAGGGGTCAGCCTGGAGCTGGAATGGATACAGAGGCTAGGTCTATGGGTGCCAGCCTGAAGTCTGAAAGTAAAGAAGCCAGCCTATCATTGAAGCAGACCAGGTCCAGGTTCAGTAGGGGTTTCCCTGACACTGGGGAGGATCTGGAAGCTGGGTCCACAAGTCCAGGCCTGAAGTCTGGGGGCTGTAGGAACTGGTCTGCAGGTGATGTCTGCATGTGCCAGCCTGGGGTCTGGGACTCTGGGGGCTGGCTTGGAGTTTCAGGCTGCAGGGCCACATTGGCCCCATGGCAGGCCTGGCGTCTCAGTCCATGGGTGCCAGCCCAGGGCCTGGGGCTGTGAGGCTAGCCATGACCCAACACAGATCTAGAGGCTTGGTTTATGGGTGCACCCAGAGTCTAGGGCTGAGGGAGCGGCCTGGCCATGGGGCCAGTGTGGAGCCTGGGACAACCGGGGCCTGCCTGGTGATGAGGTGGGCCTGAAACCTGAGTCTGTGGGGGCTGGACCGGCACTGGGTTGGAGCTGTAGACAATGTACAGGGGTGACCTGGAGCCTGGGGCTACAAGGGCAAGGCTAGAGCCTGAGTCTGTGGGGGTCAGCCTATGCTAAATTGATTTTCAACAAGAGCGCCAAGGTCATTCATGGGGAAAGAATCTTTTCTTAAGGAAATGCTGCTAGGATAACTGGTTATCCACATGCCAAAGAATGAAGTTGGACTCCGACGTCATACCATATACTATACACAAAGATTAACTCAAAATGAATCAAAAACATTAATGTAAGAGTGAAAATTGTAAAATTTTTAGAACAAAACATAGGGGTAAATCATATATTTGTATTTGGCATTGGATTCTTAGAATATGACGCCAAAAGCACAGGCAACAAAAGTAAAAAAGATAAATGGGACTTCATTGAAATTGAAAACTTTTGTGGATCAGTGGACATTATCAAGAAAGTGAAAAGAAAACAGAAAGGGAGAAAAACCTTTGCCAATCATGTATCTGATTGTCTAATATCCAGAATATATTAAAAATTTAGAAAAAAACATCAAGAAAAGGCAACTCCATTTTTGAAATAAGCAAAGGATTTGAATAGACATGTCTACAACGAAGATATGCATGCATGTAAAGGTACTCAACATCATTAGCTATTAGAAAAATGCAAATCAAAACAATAAGTACTATTTCACATCTACCAGGATGGCGATACTTTTTTCAAGATGGAAAATAAGAATTGTTGAATAGGATGTGGAGAAATTAGAACTTTCTTACATGACTTCTGGGAATATAAAATAATTCAGCCACTGCAAAAAACATTTTGGTGGTTCCTAAAAAGTTAAACATAGAATTAACACGGGACTCGAGAATTACACTCTTAGGTATATAGCCAAAAGAACTGAAAACATGTGCTCAAAGAAATACTTGTACATGCATGTTCATAGCAGCATTATTTCAGAAGTCAAAAGGTGGGAATAACCCAAACATCTATCAAATGATGAATGGATAAATGTGATCTATGCATACAGTGAAGTATTATTCAGCCATAAAAAGGAATGAAATAGTGATATATGCTACAATGTGGATGAGCCTCGAAAACATCATGCTAAGGAAAGGAAGCCAAGGCCGGGAGCAGTGGCTCATGCCTGTAATCCTAGCACTTTGTGTGGCCGAGATGGATGGATTACTTGAGGCCAAGAGTTTAAGACCAGCCTGGGCAACATGGCGAAACGCCGTCTCTACAATAAATACAAAAAAATTAGCCAGATGTGGTGCTGTGTGCCTGTAGTCCCAGCTACTCAGGAGCCTGAGGTGGGAGGATCCCATGAGCCCAGGAGGTCGAGGCTGCAATGAGCCTTGTTTGCACCACTGCACTCCAGCCTGAGTGACAGAGTGAGACACTGTCTCAGGAAAAAAAAAAAAAGAGAGAGAGAGAGACACAATGGTCACATGTTGTATGATTTCATTCATGTAAAATATCCACAATAGGTAAATCCATAAAGACAGAAACTAAATTAGTGAGTGCCAGAGCCCAGGAGGAAGAGGATAGGAAGTAGTTTCTGAATGAGTATGTGAATTTCTTTGGAAGTGATGAAAATGTTCCAAACTAGATAGAGGCAGTACTTGCACAACATTATGAAAATACTGAATGCTGCTGAACTGTTCATTCTGAAAGGTTAATGTTATGAAAACTTCTCCTCAAAAAAAAATTTAAAAATTTATTGGCAATACATCTAGGGTCTATTTCTGGAATCTCTCTCTTTTCTGCTGACTTATATCTACCCCATTGCTATTGATACCCTTGTCGTAATTAGTGTAGCATTCTGGTGAGTATTAGAAGTCAGGTTTGGGAGGCCAAAGCAGGAGGACCACTTAAGCTCAGGAGTTCAAGACCTGGGCAACATAGTGAGACCTGGGAAACATAGTGAGGGCCCATCTCTACAAAAAAATAAAAATATTAGGTGTGGTGGTGCACACCTGTAGTCCCAGCTACTTGGCAGCCTGAGGCGGGAAGACTATTTGAGCCCTGGGAATTTAAGGCTGCAGTGAACCATGGTTGTGTCACTGCACTCCAGTCTGGACAACAGAATGAGACCCTATTGAAAAAAAAGGTAATGTGATTCCTCCAACATTATTCTTTTTTAATTGTTTTAATTTTTTTTTTTTTTTTTTTTAGGTGGAGTCTCACTCTGTTGTCCAAGCTGGAGTGCAGTGGCACCATCTTGGCTCACTGCAACCTCTGCCTCCTGAGTTCAAGTGATTCTCCTACCTCAGCCTCCCAAGTAGCTGGGACTACAGGCACATTCCATCCCGCCAAGCTATTTTTTTTTTTTTTAAGACGAAGTCTCGCTCTGTCTCCCAGGCTGGAGTGCAGTGGTACGATCTCGGCTCACTGAGATCTCTGCCTCCTGAGTTGAAGCAATTCTCCTGCCTCAGCCTCCCGAGCATCTGAGACTACAGGCGCATGCCACCATGCCTGGATAATTTTTGTTTTTTGTAGAGACGGGGTTTCACCGGGTTAGCCAGGTTGGTCTGGATCTCTTGACCTCGTGATCTGCCTGCCTCAACCTCCCAAAGTGCTGGAATTACAGGTGTGAGCCAATGCACGCAGCCTAAAATTATTGTAATGATTGTAGTTCTTTTGATTTTCAGTATAAATTTCAGAATAATGTGTATGTCTACAAAAAAAATCCTACTATCACTTTAATTGTATTGCATTAGATCTATAGATCAATACAAGGAGAACTCATATATTTATGGTGTGTTCCCATTCATAAACACCCTATGCTCATGTTTATTCCATTCATTTAGGCCTTCCTGGATTTCTTTCATTATCGTTGTATAATTTTCAGAATGTAGAATTTCTTTGATTCATGCCTAAGTATTTCATTTTTGGAGTTATTGTAAATGACACTGGTTTTTAAATGTTTTGTTTCCATTTTTATACTTACTGTGTATAGAAATACAGTTGATTTTTGTGTATTGAGCTAATACGCTTTACGTTTAGTAAACCCACTTATGAGTTCTAGGAATTTTTTGTGGATTCCATGGAATTCTCTGCATAGATGATAATGACATCTGTGAATACCAGGCAGTTTTATTTCTTTTCCTGTCTGAAAGTCTTTTAATTCTATTTCTTGAGTTATTACAATAGGAAGGACTTCTAAGTATGATGTTGAATGGAAGTGGTGAAGTACACATCCTTGTATTGTTCATGAACTTAGGAGGAAAACATTCAGTTGTTCCCTATTAACTACGATATTAGCTGTGGGTTTTCTTGCAGATTCCCTTTATCAAGTTGAGGAAAGTCTTTTCTATTCTTAGTTTGCTGAGAGTTTATGTCTTGAATGGATATTGAATTTTGCCTAAGGTTTTTTCTACATCAATTCATATGATCTTGCATTTCTTTCTTTTATTGACCATTAATATAATGGAATAAATTTATTGTTTGTTTTTAACATTCAGTAAGCCCTGCATTCCTGGGATAAGCCACACATGGTTGAGCTATGTTTTTGTTTTTAGACATTGCTGGATTCAATTTGTTGATATTTTGATTTTAGCATTTATATTCATGAGAGTTGGTGGTCGGTCATTTCTTGCTTGCTTGCTTCTTTTATACAGTCTTTGGCTGGTTTTGTTATCAGGGTAATCCTGGCCTCATAAAATGTGTTGACAAGTAGTCTTTACTGTTGTATTTTTGGGAAGAGATATTGTAGAATTGGCATTAATTCTTCTTTGAATGTTTGGTGGAATTTGCCAGTGAAATCATTTGGGCTGGAATATCTTTTTTGGAAGGTATTTTACTATTAATCCATTTCTTTTTAATACATAAATCTTTTGTAGAGATAGGGTCTCACTATGTTGCCCAGGCTGGTCTCAGTCTTCTGGGTTCAGGTGATCCTGCCAGCTTGGTCTCCTAAAGTTCAATGTATTTATAAGACCATTCAAATTATTTTATATTGGGTGGGTCTTGATAATTCGTCTCTTTAAAAGAATTAGTCAATTTCATGTAAGTTCTTGAATTGAGTTTTTTTGTGGTATTAGGTTGGTGCAGAAGTTTTTGCTATTAAGAGTAATGGCAAAAACCGCAATTACTTTTGCACCAATTTAATACCATCTCTCCCTCTTTTGGGCCATTGTTAGTATGTGTCTTAGTCTGTTTTGGTTGCTGTAACAGATTATCTGAGACTGAATAATTTAAAAATAAAAGAGGTTGACTTAGCTAATTATCCAGCAAGCTGGGAAGTAGGAAGAGCGTGGCACCAGTAGCTGCTCAGCTTCTGGTGACAGCCACCTCCTAAGCCAAAACATAGTGGAAAAGGCCAAAGGGGAAGCAGACACATGCAAAGAGGGAAAACCCGAGGAGCATGCTCGTTTAATAACAAACCTACCGTCATGGGCACTAATCCAGTCTCACCAGAGCCAGTACTCACTCACTACCTCGAGAATGGCAGCAGCTGTTCATGAGGGATCTATCTCCATGACCCAAACACCTCCCACAAGGCCCCACCTCCCAACACCA
>NW_022161992.1:0-8942 GCF_008728515.1 Papio anubis
TGGAATTTGTAAAGTGATATTTGGAAGCCTAGAGAGGGTTATGGTGAAAAAGAAAATATCCTCAGATAAAAACTGGAAAGAAACATTCTGAGAAACTGCTTTCTGATGTGTGACTTCCACTCACTGAGTTACAGCAGTATTTCGTGGAGATGTTTGCTACCGTTAATTCTGTGGAATCTGAGAACGATATTTCGGATCCCTTGGAAGATTATAGGGCCAAAGGAAATATCCTCTCATAAAAATTATAAAGAAGATTTCTGAGAAAGTTCTTGGTGATCTGTTAATTCATCTCACAGAGTTACAGCTTTCCCCTCAAGAAACCTTTCGCCAAGAATGTTCTAGAAGTATATGCAAAGTGATATTTGGAAGCCCATGGAGGGCTATGGGGAAAAAGAAAATATCCTCAGATCAAAACTAGAAAGAAGCTTTCTGAGAAACTGCTTTGTGATGTGTGACTTCCATTCACTGAATTACAGCTGTATTTCGTGGAGATGTTTGCTAGCTGTATTAATGTGGAATCTGAAAACTGATATTTTGGATCCTTTGGAAGATGATAGGGCCAAAGGAAATATCCTCCGATAGAAATGAGAAAGAAGCTTTCTGAGAAATTTCTTTGTGATATTTGAATTCATCTCAGAGAGTTACAGCTTTCCCCTCAAGAAGCCATTCTCTAAGACTGTTCTTGTGGAACTTGCAAAGAGATATTTGGAAGCCCATAGAGGGCTATGGTGAAAAAGAAAATATCCTCAGATAAAAACTGGAAAGAAGCTTTCCGAGAAACTGCTTTGTATTCTCTGAATTCATCTCACAGAGTTACAGCTTTCCCCTCAAGAAGCCTTTGGCTAATAGTGTTCTTGTGGAGTTGGCAAAGTGATATTTGGAAACCCATAGATCCTATGGTGAAACAGAAATTATCCTCAGATAAATACTGGAAAGAAGCTCTCTGAGAAACTGCTTTGTGATGTGTGACTTCCACTCACTGAGTTTCAGCTGTATTTCCTGAAGATGTTTGCTAACCGTATTTCTGTGGAATCTGAGAACTGATAATTCGGATCCCTTGGAGGACTATGGGGCCAAAGTAATATCCTCCGATACAATGAGAAAGAAGGTTTCTGAGAAACTGCTTAGTGTTCTGTGAATTTAACTCGCAGAGTTACAGCTTTCCCCTCAAGAAGCCATTCGATGAGACTGTTCTTGTGGAATTGGCAAAGTCATATTTGGGCGCCCGTAGAGGGCTATGGTGAAAAAGAAAATATCCTCAGTTAAAAACTGAAAAGAAGCATTCTGAGAAACTGTTTTTTGATGAGTGACTTCCACTCACTGAGTTACAGCTGTATTTCGTGGAGCTGTTTGTGAGCCTTATTTCTGTGGAATCTGAGAACTGATATTTCTGATCACATGGAAGGATATAGGGCCAAAGGAAATATCCTCTGATAGAAATGAGAAAGAAGCTTTCTGAGAAACTTCTTGTGATCTGTGAATTCATTTTACAGAGATACAGCTCCCCCCTCCAGATACCTTTCGGGTGGACTTTTATTATGGAACTTGCAAAGTGATCTTTGGAAGCCCATGGATGGCTACGGAGAAAAAGAAAATATCCTCAGATGAAAACTTTAAAGAAGCTTTCTGAGAAACTGTTCTGTCTTCTGTGAATTCATCTAACAGAGTTACAGCTTTCCCCTCAAGAAGCCGTTCGCTAAGACTGTCCCTGTGGAATTTTCAAAGTGATATTTTGAAGCCGGTAGAGGACTATGGTGAAAAAGAAAATCTCCTCAGGTAAAACTTGAAAGAAGTTTTCTGAGAAACTGCTTTGTGTTCTGTGAATTCATCTAACAGAGTTACAGCTTTCCCCTCAAGAAGTCGTTTGCTAAGATGATTCTTGTGGAATTTGCAATGTGATATTTGGAAGCCCATAGAGGGCTATGGGTAAACAGAAAATATCCTCAGATAAAAACTGGAAAGAAGCTTTCTGAGAAACTGCTTTGTGAGGTGTGACTTCCACTCACGGAATTACAGCTGTATTTCATAGAGCTTTATGCGAGCCTTATTTCTGTGGAATCTGAGAATGGATATTTCGGATCCCTTGGAAGACTATATTGCCAAAGGAAATATCCTCCGATAGAAATGAGAAAGAAGGTTTCTGAGAAACTTCGTTGTGATCTGTGAATTCATCTCACAGAGTTAGAGCTTTCCCCTCAAGAAGCCTTTCGCTAAGACTGTTCTCTTGCCATTTGCAAAGCGATATTTGGAGCCCATGGAGGGCTATGTTGAAAAAGAAAATATCCTCAGATAAATCTGGAAGGAAGCTTTCTGAGAAACTGCTTTGTGTTCTGTGAATTCATCTCACAGAGTTACAGCTTTCCCTTCAAGAACCCGTTCGCTATGACTGCTCTTGTGGAATTTGCAAAGAGATATTTGGAAGCCCATAGAGGGCTATGGTGAAAAAGCAAATATCCTCAGATAAAAACTGGAAAGAATCTTTCTGAGAAACGGCTTGGAGATGTGTGACTTCCACTCACTGAGTTACAGCTGTATTTCATGGAGATGTTTGCTAGACTTATTTCTGTGGAATCTTAGAACAGATATTTCGGATCTTTTGGAAGTCTATAGGGCCAAAGGAAATATCCTCTGATAGAAATGAGAAAGAAGCTTTGTGAGAAACTTCTTTGTGATCTGTGAATTCATCTCACAGGGTTAGAGCTTTCCCCTAAGGAAGCCTTTCGCAGGGACGGTTCTTGTGGAATTTTCAAAGTGATATTTTGAAGCCCATGGAGGGCTTTGAAGAAAAAGAAAATATCCTCAGATAAAAACTGGAAAGAAGCTTGCAAAGAAACTGCTTTGTGTTCTGTAAATTCATCTCACAGATTTACAGCTTTCCCCTGAAGAAGCCGTTCGCTTAGACTGTTCTTGTGCAATTTTCAAAGTAATATTTAGAAGCCCGAAGAGGGCTATGGTGAAAAAGAAAACATCCTCAGATCAAAAGTAGAAAGAAGCTTTCTGAGAAACTACTTTCTGTTCTGTGAATTCACCTAACAGAACTGCAACATTCTCCTCAAGAAGCCATTTGCTAAGACTGTTCTTGTGGAATTTTCAAAGTGATATTTGGAAGCCCATGGAGGGCTATATTGAAAAAGAAAATATCTCCAGGTAAAAACAGTAAACAAACATTCTGAGAAACTCCTTTCTGTTCTGTGAATTCATTTCACACAGTTAGAGCTTTCCCCTCGAGAAACTTTTCTCTAAGACTGTTCTTGTGGAATTGCAAAGTGATATTTGGAAACCCATTGCGGGCTATGGTGAAAATGAAAATATCCTCTTAGAAAAACTGGAAAGAAGCTTTCTGAGAAACTGCTTTGTGATTTGCGACTTCCAATCACTGAGTTACAGCTGTATTTCTAGGAGCTGTTTGCTCTCTTTATTTCTGTGGAATCTGAGAACTGATATTTCGGATATCTTGGAAGATTATAGGGCCAAAGTAGATATCTTCCGATAAAAATGAGAAAGAAGCTTTCTGAGAAACTTTTTTGTGATCTGTGAATTCATCTCAAAGAGTTACAGCTTTCTGCTCAAACAGTCGTTCGCTAAGACTGTTCTTGTGGAATTTGCAAAGTGATATTTGCAAGCCCATGGAGGGCTATGGGGAAAAAGAGAGTATCCTCACATAAAAACTGGAAAGAAGCTTTCTGAGAAAATGCTTTGTGTTCTGTGAATTCATCTCACAGAGTTACAGCTTTCCCCTCAAGTAGCTTTTCGGTAAGACTGTTCTTGTGGAATTTGCAAAGTTATATTTGGATGCCCATAGAGCACCATGGTGAAAAAGAAAATATCCTCTGATAAAAACTGGAAAAAAGCTTTCTGAGAAACTGCTTTGTTTTCTGTGACTTCCACTCACTGAGTTACAGCCGTATTTCGTGGAGCTGTTTGCTAACCTTATTTCTGTGGAATCTGAGAACTGATATAACGGATCCCTTGGAAGACTACAGGGCCAATGGAAATATCCTCCAATAGAAATGAGAAAGAAGCTTTCTGAGAAGCCTCTTTGTGATCTGTGAATTCATCTCACAGAGTTAGAGCTTTCCCCTCAAGAAGCCGTTTGCTAAAACTGTTTTTGTGTAATTTGCAAAGTGATATTTGGAAGCCCATTGCGGGCTACGGTGAAAAAGAAAATATCCTCCTATAAAAACTGGAAAGAAGATTTATGCGAAACTGCTTTGTGATGTGCTACTTCCACTCACTGAGTTACAGCTGTATATCGTGGAGCCGTTTGCTAGCCTTATTTCTGTGGAATCTCAGAACTGATATTTCGGATCTCTTGAAAGATTATAGGGCCAAAGTAAATATCCTGCGATAGAAATGAGAAAGAAGCTTTGTGAGAAACTTCTTTGTGATCTGTGAATGCATTTCAAAGAGTTAGAGCATTCCTCTAAAGAAGCCGTTCGCTAAGACTTTTCGTGTGGAATTTGCAAAGTGATATTTGGAAGACCATGGAGGGCTATGGGGAAATAGAAAGTATCCTCAGATAAAAACTGGAAAGAAGATTTCTGAGAAAATGCTTTATGTTCTGTGAATTCATCTCACAGGGTTACAGCTTTCCCCTCAAAAGCCTTTCACTAAGACTGTTCTTGTGGAATTTGCAAATTGATATTTAGGAGCCCATAGAGGGCTATGGTGAAAAAGAAAATATCCTGAGATAAAAACTGAAAAGAAGCTTTCTGAGAAACCGCTTTTGTGATGTGTGATTTCCGCTCACTGTGTTACAGCTGTATTTCCTGGAGCTGTTTGCTAGCCTTATTTCTGTGGAATCTCAGAACTGATATTTCGGATCCCTTGGAAGACTATAGGGCCAAAGGAAATATCCTTTGATAGAAATGAGAAAGATGCTTTCTGAGAAACTTCTTTGTGAACTGTGAATTCATCTCACAGAGTTAGAGCTTTCCATTCAAGAACCCTTTCGCTAAGCCTGTTCTTGTGGAATTTGCAAAGTGATATTTGAAAGCCCATGGAGGGATATAGGGAAAAAGAAAATATCCTCAGATAAAAACTGGAAAGAAGCTTTCTGACAAACTGCCTTGTGTTCTGGGAATACATCTCACAGAGTTAGAGTATTCGCCTCAAGAAGCCGTTCGCTAAGACTGTTCTTCTGGAATTTGCAAAGTGATATTGGGAACCCATAAAGGTCTATGGTGAAAAAGAAAATATCCTGAGATAAAAACTGGAAAGAAGCTTTCTGAGAAACTGCTTTGTGATGTGTGACTTCCACTCTCTGAGTTACAGTTGTATTACGTGGAACTGTTTGCTACCCTTATTTCTGTGGAATCTGAGAATGGATGCTTCGGATCCCTTGGAAGACAGTAGGACCAAAGGAAAATTCCTCTGATAGAAATGAGAAAGAAGCTTTCTGAGAAACTTCTCTGTGATCCGTGAATTCATCTCACAGAGTTACAGCTTTCCCCTCAAGAAGCCTTTCGCTAAGTCTGTTCTTGTGGAATTTGCAAAGTGATGTTGGGAAGCCCATGGTAGGCTACGGAGAAAAAGGAAATATGCTCAGATAATAACTAAAAAGAAGCTTTCTGAGAAACTGCTTTGTGTTCTGTGAATTCATCTCACAGAGTTACAGCTTTCCCCTCAAGAAGCCGTTCGCTAAGACTGTTCTTGTGGAATTTGCAAAATGATATTTGGAAGCCCGTAGAGGGCTATGGTGAAAAAGAAAATATCCTCAGATAAAAACTGGAAAGAAGCTTTCTGAGAAACTGCTTTGTATTCTGTGAATTCATCTCACATATTTACAGCTTTCCCCTAAAGAAGCCGTCCGCTAAGACTGTTCTTGTGGAATTTGCAAAATGATATTTGGAAGCCCATAGAGGGCTATGGTGAAAAACAAAATATCCTCAGATAAAAACTGGAAAGAAGCTTTCTGAGAAACTGCTTTGTGATGTGTGACTTCCACTCACTGAGTTTCAGCTGTATTTCGAGGAGCTGTTTGCTGGCCTTATTTCTGTGGAATCTGAGAACTGATATTTTGGATCCCTTGGAAGACTATATTGCCAAAGGAAATATCCTCCAATAGAAATGAGAAAGAAGCTTTCTGAGAAACTCCTTTGTGGTCTGTGAATTCATCTCACAGAGTTACAGCTTTCCCCTCAAGAAGCCTTTCGCTAAGGCTGTTCTTGTGGAATTTGCAAAGTTGTATTTAGAAGTCCATGGAGGGCCTATGGGGAAAAAGAAAATATCCTCAGATAAAAACTGGAAAGAAACTTCCTGAGAACTGCTTTGTGTTCTGTGAATTCCTCTCCAAGGGATACAGCTTCAACTGAAGAAGCCGTTCGCTAAGACTGTTCTTGTGGAATTTTCAAAGTGATATTTGGAAGCCCATACAGGGTTATGGGGAAAAAGAGAATATCCTCAGATAAAAACTGAATAGAAGCTTTCTGAGAAAGAGCTTTGTGATGTGTGACTTTCACTCAATGAGTTACTGCGGTATTTCGTGGAACTATTTGCTAGCCTTATTTCTGTGGAACCTGAGAACTGATATTTCAGATCCCTTGGAAGATTACAGGGCCAAAGGAAATATCCTCCGATAGACGTGAGAAAGAAGCTTTCTGAGAAACTTCTTCGTGATCTGTGAATTCATGTCACAGAGATACAGCTTTCCCCTCAAGAAGCCATTCGCTAAGACTGTTCTTGTGGAATTTGCAAAGTGATATTTGGAAGCCCATGGAGGGCTGTGGGGAAAAAGAAAATATCCTCAGATAAAAACTGAAAAGAAGCTTTCTGAGAAATTGCTTTGTGTTATTCCAATTCATCTCACAGTGTTACAGCATTTCCCTCAAGCAGCCGTTCGCTAAGAGTGTTCTTGTGCAATTTGCAAAGTGGTATTTGGAAGCCCATGGAAGGCTATGGGGAAAAAGAAAATATCCTCAGATAAAAACTGGAAAGAAGCATTCTGAGAAACTGCTTTGTGACCTGTGACTTCCACACACTGTGTTACAGCTGTATTTCGTGGAGCTGTTTGCTAGCTTTATTTCTGTGGTATCTGCGAACTGATATTTCGGATCCCTTGTAGACTATAGGGACAAAGGAAATATCCTCTGATAGAAATGAGAAAGAAGCTTTCTGAGAAACTTCTTTGTGATCTGTGAATTCATCTCACAGAGATACAGCTTTCCCCTCAAGAAGCCTTCCACTAAGACTGTTCTTGTGGAAATTGTAAAGTGATATTTGGAAGTTCGTGGAGGGCTACAGGGAAAAAGAAAATATCCTCAGATAAAAATGGAAAGAAGCTTTCTGAGAGACTGCTTAGTGTTCTGTGAATTCATCTCACAGAGTGACAGCTTTCCGCTGAAGAAGCCGTTTGCTAAGACTGTTCTTGTGACATTTGCAAAGTGATATTTGGAAGCCCATAGAGAGCTATGGTGAAAAAGAAAATATCCTCAGATAAAACCTGCAAAGAAGCTTTCTGAGCTACTGCTTTGTGTTCTGTGAATTCATCTCAAAGAGTTACAGCTGTATTTCGTGGAACTGTTTGCTAGCCTTATTTCTGTGGAATCTGATGACTGATATTTAGATCCCTTGGAAGGTTATAGGGCCAAAGGAAATATCCTCGGATGGAAATGAGAAAGAAGCATTCTGAGAAACTTCTTTCTGATCTTTGAATTCATCTCACAGGGTTACAGCTTTCGCCTCAAGAAGCCATTCGCTAAGACTGTTCTTGTGGAATTTTCAAAGTGGTATTTGGAAGCCTATGGACGTCTTTCGTGAAAAAGAAAATATCCTCACAAAAAAAACTGGAAAGAAGCTTTCTGAGAAGCTGCTTTATGTAGTGTGACTTCCACTCACTGAGTTAAAGCTGTATTTCGTGGATTTGTTTGCAAGCCTTATTTCTGTGGAATCTGAGAACTGATATTTCTGATTCCTTGGAAGACTATAGGGCCAAAGGAAATCACCTCGGATAGAAATGAAAAAGAAGCTTTCTGAGAAACTGATGTGTGATCTGTGAATTCATCTCACAGAGTTACAGCTTTCCTCTCAAGAAGCCTTTCGCTACGTCTGTCCTTGTGGAATTTACAAAGTGATGTTTGGAAGCCCATGGAGGTTTATGATGGAAAAGAAAATATCCTGAGATAAAAACGGAGAAGAAGTTTTCTGAGAAACTGCTTTGGTTCTGTGAATACATCTCACAGAGTTACAGCTTTCCCCTCAAGAAGCCTTTCACTAAGACTGTTTTTAAGGAATTTTCAAAGTGTTATTTGGAAGCCCATGGAGGGCTCTGGTGAAAAAGGAAATATCCTCAGATGAAAACTGGAAAGAAGCGTTCTGAGAAACTGCTTAGTGTTCTCAGAATTCTTTTCACAGGGGTACAGCTTTCCTCTCAAGAAGCCGTTCGCTAAGACTGTTCTTGTGGAATTTGCAAAGTGATATTTGGAAGCCCACAGGGAGCTATGGTGAAAAAGAAAATATCCTCAGATAAAAACTGGAAAGAAGCTTTCTGAGAAACTCCTTTGTGATGTGTGACTTCCGCTCACTGAGTTACACCTGTATTTCGTGCAGCTGTTTGGTAGCCTTATTTCTGTGGAATCTGAGAACTCATATTTCGGATCCCTTGGGAGACTACGGGGCCAAATGAAATATCCTCTCATAGAAATTAGAAAGAAGCTTTCTGAGAAACTTCTTTGTAAACTGTGAATTCATCTCGCAGAGTTACAGCTGTCCCCTCAATAATCCCTTCGCTAAGACTGTTCTTTTGGAATTTGCAAAGTGATATTTGGAAGCCCTTGGAGGGCTATGGGGAAAAAGAAAATATCCTCAGATAAAAAGTGGTAAGAAGCGTTCTGAGAAAGTGTTTTGTGTTCTGTCACTTCATCTCACAGAGTTACAGCTTTTCCCTCAAGAAGCCGGTCGTTAAGACTGTTCTTGTGGAATTTGTAAAGTGATATTTGGAAGCC
>NW_022161993.1:0-8942 GCF_008728515.1 Papio anubis
TGGAATTTGTAAAGTGATATTTGGAAGCCTAGAGAGGGTTATGGTGAAAAAGAAAATATCCTCAGATAAAAACTGGAAAAAAACATTCTGAGAAACTGCTTTCTGATGTGTGACTTCCACTCACTGAGTTACAGCAGTATTTCGTGGAGATGTTTGCTACCGTTAATTCTGTGGAATCTGAGAACGATATTTCGGATCCCTTGGAAGATTATAGGGCCAAAGGAAATATCCTCTCATAAAAATTATAAAGAAGATTTCTGAGAAAGTTCTTGGTGATCTGTTAATTCATCTCACAGAGTTACAGCTTTCCCCTCAAGAAACCTTTCGCCAAGAATGTTCTAGAAGTATATGCAAAGTGATATTTGGAAGCCCATGGAGGGCTATGGGGAAAAAGAAAATATCCTCAGATCAAAACTAGAAAGAAGCTTTCTGAGAAACTGCTTTGTGATGTGTGACTTCCATTCACTGAATTACAGCTGTATTTCGTGGAGATGTTTGCTAGCTGTATTAATGTGGAATCTGAAAACTGATATTTTGGATCCTTTGGAAGATGATAGGGCCAAAGGAAATATCCTCCGATAGAAATGAGAAAGAAGCTTTCTGAGAAATTTCTTTGTGATATTTGAATTCATCTCAGAGAGTTACAGCTTTCCCCTCAAGAAGCCATTCTCTAAGACTGTTCTTGTGGAACTTGCAAAGAGATATTTGGAAGCCCATAGAGGGCTATGGTGAAAAAGAAAATATCCTCAGATAAAAACTGGAAAGAAGCTTTCCGAGAAACTGCTTTGTATTCTCTGAATTCATCTCACAGAGTTACAGCTTTCCCCTCAAGAAGCCTTTGGCTAATAGTGTTCTTGTGGAGTTGGCAAAGTGATATTTGGAAACCCATAGATCCTATGGTGAAACAGAAATTATCCTCAGATAAATACTGGAAAGAAGCTCTCTGAGAAACTGCTTTGTGATGTGTGACTTCCACTCACTGAGTTTCAGCTGTATTTCCTGAAGATGTTTGCTAACCGTATTTCTGTGGAATCTGAGAACTGATAATTCGGATCCCTTGGAGGACTATGGGGCCAAAGTAATATCCTCCGATACAATGAGAAAGAAGGTTTCTGAGAAACTGCTTAGTGTTCTGTGAATTTAACTCGCAGAGTTACAGCTTTCCCCTCAAGAAGCCATTCGATGAGACTGTTCTTGTGGAATTGGCAAAGTCATATTTGGGCGCCCGTAGAGGGCTATGGTGAAAAAGAAAATATCCTCAGTTAAAAACTGAAAAGAAGCATTCTGAGAAACTGTTTTTTGATGAGTGACTTCCACTCACTGAGTTACAGCTGTATTTCGTGGAGCTGTTTGTGAGCCTTATTTCTGTGGAATCTGAGAACTGATATTTCTGATCACATGGAAGGATATAGGGCCAAAGGAAATATCCTCTGATAGAAATGAGAAAGAAGCTTTCTGAGAAACTTCTTGTGATCTGTGAATTCATTTTACAGAGATACAGCTCCCCCCTCCAGATACCTTTCGGGTGGACTTTTATTATGGAACTTGCAAAGTGATCTTTGGAAGCCCATGGATGGCTACGGAGAAAAAGAAAATATCCTCAGATGAAAACTTTAAAGAAGCTTTCTGAGAAACTGTTCTGTCTTCTGTGAATTCATCTAACAGAGTTACAGCTTTCCCCTCAAGAAGCCGTTCGCTAAGACTGTTCTTGTGGAATTTTCAAAGTGATATTTTGAAGCCGGTAGAGGACTATGGTGAAAAAGAAAATCTCCTCAGGTAAAACTTGAAAGAAGTTTTCTGAGAAACTGCTTTGTGTTCTGTGAATTCATCTAACAGAGTTACAGCTTTCCCCTCAAGAAGTCGTTTGCTAAGATGATTCTTGTGGAATTTGCAATGTGATATTTGGAAGCCCATAGAGGGCTATGGGTAAACAGAAAATATCCTCAGATAAAAACTGGAAAGAAGCTTTCTGAGAAACTGCTTTGTGAGGTGTGACTTCCACTCACGGAATTACAGCTGTATTTCATAGAGCTTTATGCGAGCCTTATTTCTGTGGAATCTGAGAATGGATATTTCGGATCCCTTGGAAGACTATATTGCCAAAGGAAATATCCTCCGATAGAAATGAGAAAGAAGGTTTCTGAGAAACTTCGTTGTGATCTGTGAATTCATCTCACAGAGTTAGAGCTTTCCCCTCAAGAAGCCTTTCGCTAAGACTGTTCTCTTGCCATTTGCAAAGCGATATTTGGAGCCCATGGAGGGCTATGTTGAAAAAGAAAATATCCTCAGATAAATCTGGAAGGAAGCTTTCTGAGAAACTGCTTTGTGTTCTGTGAATTCATCTCACAGAGTTACAGCTTTCCCTTCAAGAACCCGTTCGCTATGACTGCTCTTGTGGAATTTGCAAAGAGATATTTGGAAGCCCATAGAGGGCTATGGTGAAAAAGCAAATATCCTCAGATAAAAACTGGAAAGAATCTTTCTGAGAAACGGCTTGGAGATGTGTGACTTCCACTCACTGAGTTACAGCTGTATTTCATGGAGATGTTTGCTAGACTTATTTCTGTGGAATCTTAGAACAGATATTTCGGATCTTTTGGAAGTCTATAGGGCCAAAGGAAATATCCTCTGATAGAAATGAGAAAGAAGCTTTGTGAGAAACTTCTTTGTGATCTGTGAATTCATCTCACAGGGTTAGAGCTTTCCCCTAAGGAAGCCTTTCGCAGGGACGGTTCTTGTGGAATTTTCAAAGTGATATTTTGAAGCCCATGGAGGGCTTTGAAGAAAAAGAAAATATCCTCAGATAAAAACTGGAAAGAAGCTTGCAAAGAAACTGCTTTGTGTTCTGTAAATTCATCTCACAGATTTACAGCTTTCCCCTGAAGAAGCCGTTCGCTTAGACTGTTCTTGTGCAATTTTCAAAGTAATATTTAGAAGCCCGAAGAGGGCTATGGTGAAAAAGAAAACATCCTCAGATCAAAAGTAGAAAGAAGCTTTCTGAGAAACTACTTTCTGTTCTGTGAATTCATCTAACAGAACTGCAACATTCTCCTCAAGAAGCCATTTGCTAAGACTGTTCTTGTGGAATTTTCAAAGTGATATTTGGAAGCCCATGGAGGGCTATATTGAAAAAGAAAATATCTCCAGGTAAAAACAGTAAACAAACATTCTGAGAAACTCCTTTCTGTTCTGTGAATTCATTTCACACAGTTAGAGCTTTCCCCTCGAGAAACTTTTCTCTAAGACTGTTCTTGTGGAATTGCAAAGTGATATTTGGAAACCCATTGCGGGCTATGGTGAAAATGAAAATATCCTCTTAGAAAAACTGGAAAGAAGCTTTCTGAGAAACTGCTTTGTGATTTGCGACTTCCAATCACTGAGTTACAGCTGTATTTCTAGGAGCTGTTTGCTCTCTTTATTTCTGTGGAATCTGAGAACTGATATTTCGGATATCTTGGAAGATTATAGGGCCAAAGTAGATATCTTCCGATAAAAATGAGAAAGAAGCTTTCTGAGAAACTTTTTTGTGATCTGTGAATTCATCTCAAAGAGTTACAGCTTTCTGCTCAAACAGTCGTTCGCTAAGACTGTTCTTGTGGAATTTGCAAAGTGATATTTGCAAGCCCATGGAGGGCTATGGGGAAAAAGAGAGTATCCTCACATAAAAACTGGAAAGAAGCTTTCTGAGAAAATGCTTTGTGTTCTGTGAATTCATCTCACAGAGTTACAGCTTTCCCCTAAAGTAGCTTTTCGGTAACACTGTTCTTGTGGAATTTGCAAAGTTATATTTGGATGCCCATAGAGCACCATGGTGAAAAAGAAAATATCCTCTGATAAAAACTGGAAAAAAGCTTTCTGAGAAACTGCTTTGTTTTCTGTGACTTCCACTCACTGAGTTACAGCCGTATTTCGTGGAGCTGTTTGCTAACCTTATTTCTGTGGAATCTGAGAACTGATATAACGGATCCCTTGGAAGACTACAGGGCCAATGGAAATATCCTCCAATAGAAATGAGAAAGAAGCTTTCTGAGAAGCCTCTTTGTGATCTGTGAATTCATCTCACAGAGTTAGAGCTTTCCCCTCAAGAAGCCGTTTGCTAAAACTGTTTTTGTGTAATTTGCAAAGTGATATTTGGAAGCCCATTGCGGGCTACGGTGAAAAAGAAAATATCCTCCTATAAAAACTGGAAAGAAGATTTATGCGAAACTGCTTTGTGATGTGCTACTTCCACTCACTGAGTTACAGCTGTATATCGTGGAGCCGTTTGCTAGCCTTATTTCTGTGGAATCTCAGAACTGATATTTCGGATCTCTTGAAAGATTATAGGGCCAAAGTAAATATCCTGCGATAGAAATGAGAAAGAAGCTTTGTGAGAAACTTCTTTGTGATCTGTGAATGCATTTCAAAGAGTTAGAGCATTCCTCTAAAGAAGCCGTTCGCTAAGACTTTTCGTGTGGAATTTGCAAAGTGATATTTGGAAGACCATGGAGGGCTATGGGGAAATAGAAAGTATCCTCAGATAAAAACTGGAAAGAAGATTTCTGAGAAAATGCTTTATGTTCTGTGAATTCATCTCACAGGGTTACAGCTTTCCCCTCAAAAGCCTTTCACTAAGACTGTTCTTGTGGAATTTGCAAATTGATATTTAGGAGCCCATAGAGGGCTATGGTGAAAAAGAAAATATCCTGAGATAAAAACTGAAAAGAAGCTTTCTGAGAAACCGCTTTTGTGATGTGTGATTTCCGCTCACTGTGTTACAGCTGTATTTCCTGGAGCTGTTTGCTAGCCTTATTTCTGTGGAATCTCAGAACTGATATTTCGGATCCCTTGGAAGACTATAGGGCCAAAGGAAATATCCTTTGATAGAAATGAGAAAGATGCTTTCTGAGAAACTTCTTTGTGAACTGTGAATTCATCTCACAGAGTTAGAGCTTTCCATTCAAGAACCCTTTCGCTAAGCCTGTTCTTGTGGAATTTGCAAAGTGATATTTGAAAGCCCATGGAGGGATATAGGGAAAAAGAAAATATCCTCAGATAAAAACTGGAAAGAAGCTTTCTGACAAACTGCCTTGTGTTCTGGGAATACATCTCACAGAGTTAGAGTATTCGCCTCAAGAAGCCGTTCGCTAAGACTGTTCTTCTGGAATTTGCAAAGTGATATTGGGAACCCATAAAGGTCTATGGTGAAAAAGAAAATATCCTGAGATAAAAACTGGAAAGAAGCTTTCTGAGAAACTGCTTTGTGATGTGTGACTTCCACTCTCTGAGTTACAGTTGTATTACGTGGAACTGTTTGCTACCCTTATTTCTGTGGAATCTGAGAATGGATGCTTCGGATCCCTTGGAAGACAGTAGGACCAAAGGAAAATTCCTCTGATAGAAATGAGAAAGAAGCTTTCTGAGAAACTTCTCTGTGATCCGTGAATTCATCTCACAGAGTTACAGCTTTCCCCTCAAGAAGCCTTTCGCTAAGTCTGTTCTTGTGGAATTTGCAAAGTGATGTTGGGAAGCCCATGGTAGGCTACGGAGAAAAAGGAAATATGCTCAGATAATAACTAAAAAGAAGCTTTCTGAGAAACTGCTTTGTGTTCTGTGAATTCATCTCACAGAGTTACAGCTTTCCCCTCAAGAAGCCGTTCGCTAAGACTGTTCTTGTGGAATTTGCAAAGTGATATTTGGAAGCCCGTAGAGGGCTATGGTGAAAAAGAAAATATCCTCAGATAAAAACTGGAAAGAAGCTTTCTGAGAAACTGCTTTGTATTCTGTGAATTCATCTCACATATTTACAGCTTTCCCCTAAAGAAGCCGTCCGCTAAGACTGTTCTTGTGGAATTTGCAAAATGATATTTGGAAGCCCATAGAGGGCTATGGTGAAAAACAAAATATCCTCAGATAAAAACTGGAAAGAAGCTTTCTGAGAAACTGCTTTGTGATGTGTGACTTCCACTCACTGAGTTTCAGCTGTATTTCGAGGAGCTGTTTGCTGGCCTTATTTCTGTGGAATCTGAGAACTGATATTTTGGATCCCTTGGAAGACTATATTGCCAAAGGAAATATCCTCCAATAGAAATGAGAAAGAAGCTTTCTGAGAAACTCCTTTGTGGTCTGTGAATTCATCTCACAGAGTTACAGCTTTCCCCTCAAGAAGCCTTTCGCTAAGGCTGTTCTTGTGGAATTTGCAAAGTTGTATTTAGAAGTCCATGGAGGGCCTATGGGGAAAAAGAAAATATCCTCAGATAAAAACTGGAAAGAAACTTCCTGAGAACTGCTTTGTGTTCTGTGAATTCCTCTCCAAGGGATACAGCTTCAACTGAAGAAGCCGTTCGCTAAGACTGTTCTTGTGGAATTTTCAAAGTGATATTTGGAAGCCCATACAGGGTTATGGGGAAAAAGAGAATATCCTCAGATAAAAACTGAATAGAAGCTTTCTGAGAAAGAGCTTTGTGATGTGTGACTTTCACTCAATGAGTTACTGCGGTATTTCGTGGAACTATTTGCTAGCCTTATTTCTGTGGAACCTGAGAACTGATATTTCAGATCCCTTGGAAGATTACAGGGCCAAAGGAAATATCCTCCGATAGACGTGAGAAAGAAGCTTTCTGAGAAACTTCTTCGTGATCTGTGAATTCATGTCACAGAGATACAGCTTTCCCCTCAAGAAGCCATTCGCTAAGACTGTTCTTGTGGAATTTGCAAAGTGATATTTGGAAGCCCATGGAGGGCTGTGGGGAAAAAGAAAATATCCTCAGATAAAAACTGAAAAGAAGCTTTCTGAGAAATTGCTTTGTGTTATTCCAATTCATCTCACAGTGTTACAGCATTTCCCTCAAGCAGCCGTTCGCTAAGAGTGTTCTTGTGCAATTTGCAAAGTGGTATTTGGAAGCCCATGGAAGGCTATGGGGAAAAAGAAAATATCCTCAGATAAAAACTGGAAAGAAGCATTCTGAGAAACTGCTTTGTGACCTGTGACTTCCACACACTGTGTTACAGCTGTATTTCGTGGAGCTGTTTGCTAGCTTTATTTCTGTGGTATCTGCGAACTGATATTTCGGATCCCTTGTAGACTATAGGGACAAAGGAAATATCCTCTGATAGAAATGAGAAAGAAGCTTTCTGAGAAACTTCTTTGTGATCTGTGAATTCATCTCACAGAGATACAGCTTTCCCCTCAAGAAGCCTTCCACTAAGACTGTTCTTGTGGAAATTGTAAAGTGATATTTGGAAGTTCGTGGAGGGCTACAGGGAAAAAGAAAATATCCTCAGATAAAAATGGAAAGAAGCTTTCTGAGAGACTGCTTAGTGTTCTGTGAATTCATCTCACAGAGTGACAGCTTTCCGCTGAAGAAGCCGTTTGCTAAGACTGTTCTTGTGACATTTGCAAAGTGATATTTGGAAGCCCATAGAGAGCTATGGTGAAAAAGAAAATATCCTCAGATAAAACCTGCAAAGAAGCTTTCTGAGCTACTGCTTTGTGTTCTGTGAATTCATCTCAAAGAGTTACAGCTGTATTTCGTGGAACTGTTTGCTAGCCTTATTTCTGTGGAATCTGATGACTGATATTTAGATCCCTTGGAAGGTTATAGGGCCAAAGGAAATATCCTCGGATGGAAATGAGAAAGAAGCATTCTGAGAAACTTCTTTCTGATCTTTGAATTCATCTCACAGGGTTACAGCTTTCGCCTCAAGAAGCCATTCGCTAAGACTGTTCTTGTGGAATTTTCAAAGTGGTATTTAGAAGCCTATGGACGTCTTTCGTGAAAAAGAAAATATCCTCACAAAAAAAACTGGAAAGAAGCTTTCTGAGAAGCTGCTTTATGTAGTGTGACTTCCACTCACTGAGTTAAAGCTGTATTTCGTGGATTTGTTTGCAAGCCTTATTTCTGTGGAATCTGAGAACTGATATTTCTGATTCCTTGGAAGACTATAGGGCCAAAGGAAATCACCTCGGATAGAAATGAAAAAGAAGCTTTCTGAGAAACTGATGTGTGATCTGTGAATTCATCTCACAGAGTTACAGCTTTCCTCTCAAGAAGCCTTTCGCTACGTCTGTCCTTGTGGAATTTACAAAGTGATGTTTGGAAGCCCATGGAGGTTTATGATGGAAAAGAAAATATCCTGAGATAAAAACGGAGAAGAAGTTTTCTGAGAAACTGCTTTGGTTCTGTGAATACATCTCACAGAGTTACAGCTTTCCCCTCAAGAAGCCTTTCACTAAGACTGTTTTTGAGGAATTTTCAAAGTGTTATTTGGAAGCCCATGGAGGGCTCTGGTGAAAAAGGAAATATCCTCAGATGAAAACTGGAAAGAAGCGTTCTGAGAAACTGCTTAGTGTTCTCAGAATTCTTTTCACAGGGGTACATCTTTCCTCTCAAGAAGCCGTTCGCTAAGACTGTTCTTGTGGAATTTGCAAAGTGATATTTGGAAGCCCACAGGGAGCTATGGTGAAAAAGAAAATATCCTCAGATAAAAACTGGAAAGAAGCTTTCTGAGAAACTCCTTTGTGATGTGTGACTTCCGCTCACTGAGTTACACCTGTATTTCGTGCAGCTGTTTGGTAGCCTTATTTCTGTGGAATCTGAGAACTCATATTTCGGATCCCTTGGGAGACTACGGGGCCAAATGAAATATCCTCTCATAGAAATTAGAAAGAAGCTTTCTGAGAAACTTCTTTGTAAACTGTGAATTCATCTCGCAGAGTTACAGCTGTCCCCTCAATAATCCCTTCGCTAAGACTGTTCTTTTGGAATTTGCAAAGTGATATTTGGAAGCCCTTGGAGGGCTATGGGGAAAAAGAAAATATCCTCAGATAAAAAGTGGTAAGAAGCGTTCTGAGAAAGTGTTTTGTGTTCTGTCACTTCATCTCACAGAGTTACAGCTTTTCCCTCAAGAAGCCGGTCGTTAAGACTGTTCTTGTGGAATTTGTAAAGTGATATTTGGAAGCC
>NW_022161994.1:0-8931 GCF_008728515.1 Papio anubis
GATACAGCCCATTAATGACCGTATGAGAAGCTCAGGGCATAGACGAAATCAGTGCTGAATTTTTCCATTTATCACCCTTTTGTTTTGTCCAGAAGACAGCTGAGAAAGGTGGGGGCAGATCATCTCCTCGAGTGTAATGACTCCAGCCACTTCTCTTCACCCCAGGTCACCGCTCAGTCACACACTTTTGAGAAGCCAAAGCAGTTCTGTTCCCTTCACTCTGGGTTCCAAGCAGTAAATTCCTCCGTTTTATCAATTAGATTATGAAGCAGCCGTTTGTAATCTGGACTGCAATCTGATACAAAATTTAAAGCTAATTTAGGTTGCAGTAATAGTTCCTATTTACATTATAGATAAGGCATGAATGAAAGCTTTAATCTGTTCATAGGACCAACTTTGTAAACAAACCAATTATTCAAGCAATGATTGTCTACAGTTAGATGCAAATTACTTTGCTCATAAAAGATTTTCCAGTAGGAATTTTTAAATCCATGGTCTGTCTTTCCTGAGCCTGTCTCTGCACCTTCCCCTGAGTGCACAGCAGGACTTCTCAGGGCATCCCATCAGCAGGCCCACTGAAGAGAATAAGCCCGCAGCCCCCAGCCCAGGAATCAAGGCCGAGCCCCAGCAGCCCCTCGTCCAGCCGGGGCTTCCTCACCAGCACAGCACCCAGAGGTCTTCCAGGTTTAATGTCATGTGTGCGTGGAAAGTAGAGTGCTGGAAGGAACACAATAGACATTCAACAATGCAAATTCCCCCCTGGAACAGCCCAGCAACCCTCTGTACCTTCCCCAAAGTACCCATGCCAGGCAGGCGTAGAGTCTAATGGGGTGCCTAGGAATCAGCATTTAACACGATTCTGATGAATAAAAAAGTTTGAGAGGTCGGTCAGCAAGAGGCTGCCGTGGCCTCCACTCATTTGCAGGCTCTGAAGAGACACAGATTCAGGTAACAGGCCAGACAGGACAGGACAAGGATGGGGAGGTGGAGGGCAAATTCCATGGACCACCAACCACCCCGCCATCCCCACTGAGACTCCGTGATTTACGGAGTGACAAAGCCAGGGAGAAAAGATGCCTGCACCACGAGGGACTGAGATTTCACCTAAAGCACGCAGCATGTGGCTGAGGGCCAAGGTTGGGCAAGCCAGGAGCACAGAACGGGTTCACAGGCCCAGAGGTGTCTCCTACACTCCAGACCCCGTGCAGACTTCCCGGGCACTGCCTGTGTCTCCTGCCTGTTTATTTCCTCCCCCTTCTACTGTGTTGGTTTCTCAGCCACCACCCACCACCACACAACCCTCTACAAGCTTGGTGGACTCAAAAGAGGGGGGTGATCTGGGCTCTGGGCCAACGTCCTGCCTGCTGAGACATTAGTTCCAACCCACCTAGCTGTGATGTGAGCCCCTCGAGATTTCTCAAATGTGAGATGGGAAGGTAACTGAACCCACTCTCACCAGGACCTGCTGCAGACAGATTACAGAGTAGCCAATACCAAGGCCCAGCACATCGTGGGGACCCCAGTCGGTTGCCCCTGGATGGGAATCCCTCTATGCCCCTCATACCAGAGCCAACTCCCAGCAGCAGCTGTGGAGGGTGCATCCTCTATTCCCACTCCACCACCTCCTTATCACCCAGGCAGTGACTGCCACACAGCTGCCAACAGCAACCACCACTGATAATGGACCACCACCCCCGCCTCACTTTGGGCGCCTTTCCACTTGCAGTTCCTGGCAGGGCCGAGAAACCGCCCCCTCAAGGGCAGTCACTGTTCCTTATTGCATGTAATGACCTGCCACTTCAGGACCACCTGCCAGCAAACCCAGCCCACCATCCAGGCTCCTGTGGGATAACCCAACCCCCACCCCCACCTTGAGCCGCCTTCCACTTGCGGTTCTGAAGGGGCCTAGAAACCGCTTCCTCAAGGGCACTCACCTGTTTCTTATTGCATCGTAATGGCCTGCCAAGTAGGCTACCAGTGCAAACACGGGTCCACCGGCCCAGGTTCTGGTGGGTAACTGCCTCCCACCCCGCCTCTCCTGGGGTGTCTGAGGCTCAGAAACTGCCCTCCAAGCACTCATCTGTTCCTTATTACCACACACCCTTACTTACAGAACCACTTTGGATTCCCAGCACTGCAGGTGACAATTCTAGGACCCCGCTTGCAAGCTCCAAGAGCTTGAGGTCACTGCCCACCTCACCTCAGCATCCCAGAGACCCAGCACTGTCCCACTGTTTAAAAATTCCAAAATACTCCTTCAAAATGCTACTGGTATCATATGATAAAATGCTAAAACCTTCAAGTGAAACAACAAATATCTTCAACAGTTTGATATGACATCGAGTTACACATCTGCCAAATTGTAAAGCCTCATGCATTTATAACATTTTTATTTATGGTCAAAATGGTTCATTAATATAAATTACGAGAATCTCCAAGAAACAGGTTTTTTCTGGCATTAGGGATGACCAAAGGAAAAACTGGGTTCTGGGCTGGCTTTCAGGCCTGTAGAGGCAGACATGCTGACACAATCAAGCTCCTTCCCACTGATGTGCCTCATCCCAGGCCCCTCATCCGGATGCCCGCGAGGCCCCTGGAGGAAAGCTGACCTGTCCACATTTCTCAAACGGCCAGCTGTTGCTCACACTGCAGATGGAGCTCAAGGCACGAAAGCAGGCCACCACGCTTAAAAATACCACTCCAGCCCACGCCAGGTGACGGTGGTTTTCACTCCATCCCAAAGCCCCAGGTATGAGTTTAAAAGCCATGACTTCAAATAGATTTTTAGACCCTCAAGACATACTTGCATACAAGCAAACGAGCCAAGGAAAGAAAGCGAGCATGTTCTCACTCAAGCAGGACGGAGAGCAGACCTCATGGAGCCAAAGAGGAGGTGGTCAACAGGGCCCAGCGACCCTCATAAGCAGGATGGGCAGGGAAGCTAGTGGGCTGATACTTTGGCCCAGCCTAATGGGAGCACAAGACTTACTATGGATATATCAGCGGGGGGATGGCGGTGGGTCATCTACTGTGGGTTTCAAAAGCAGCTGGAGAGAATAACGAACATTGCCAGCTAAGGAAAAACTGGCCCAAGTGAAAAGACATCCCAAGGTACTGGAATTTCATCAATGTAAGGGATAAATCAAAGATATCACATGCACTCTAAGAAAATATGTACATATATTATGTATCAACAAAAATAAAACCAATGATAGGGGCCATTTGCCAAAGCTTAGCGTGCAGAAAAGATGGGAAGCTGACATGGGTGGCTGTGTGTCCCCACAAAATCTCATGCTGAGCGTAACCCTGTGTTGGAGGTGGGCCCTGGTGGGAGGTGATTGACTCATGGGGGTGGTTTCTAATGGTTTAGCACAATCTCCCAAGTGCTGTCCTCATGATAGTTCTCCTGAGATCTGGTTGTTTCGAGGTGCATAGCAACTTCCCCTTCACTCTCTCCCCTTCCAGCCCATATGAAGGTATACCTGCCTCCCCTTCACCTTCCACCCGATTGTAAGTTTCCCTAGATGAAGCCTGTACAACCCACAGAACTGTATGCTGATTAAACCTTTTTCCTTATTGCCTCAGGTAGTTCTTTAGAGCAGTGGAAGAGTAATTACAGTCCTCCCAGGACCAGCAATGTTTCCTTCTGTGACCCCACAAGGTCCCACACCCTAGCTGGTTTCAAGCTTTACCAGAATGCTGGAAACTGTTTTGGGGATACCCAACCACATCTCTGGCAAACCAGATGCAGGGCATCTATTGCCTGTTACCACCTTTCTCCAGAGAAACCCCACCTCTGAAACCTTCGGGGGCCTCCTTCAGCAACAAAGCTGAGTGTTCATGCACTTCCCTTCTTCTGAACAAGTAAACATCTTAAGCTTGTTTTTCCATCTTCCCAGCTCATTGAAAAAAGTATCTTATGTTTTCTATTTTCCTAACACACACACGAAAGAGAAGTGCCATGAGAGCAGGAGCTCTTGTTTTCTCGGATCTGCGCCTAGCCCTCAAACACTAGCCGAATTCATACTAACACGATATCCAGAGGCAGAAATGCAAATATCCCCACGACTTCAAATACTCTAAAAATCTAACAGGCCAAGTGGCCCATGTAATATGAACATTGTATAGGCCGTTGAACTGAACAATCCCACATCCACACTGTCAAGTAAGGCTCTTTAATTTCGGGAATTTTCAGATAGTTGTTTCGTTGTTGTTGTTGTTGTTCTGTTTCGTTTTTTTAAAAAGGGATCTATTACAGTTACAGTCAAGAATATCCCAGACCGAGTGTGGTGGTTCATGCCTATAATCCCAGCACTTTGAGAGACCAAGGTGAGCGAATCACCTGAGGTCGGGAGTTCTGGCCAACATGTTGAAACCCCGTCTCTACTAATACAAAAATGAACCAGCCATGGTGGCAGGCACTTATAATCCCAGCTACTCAGGAGGCTGAGGCAGAGAATGGCGTGAACCAGGAGGTGAGGCTGCAGTGAGCCAGATGGCCACTGCATTCCAGCCTGGGAAACACAGCAAGACTGTCTCAAAAAAATAAAAGTAAACCACTATGCCCACATGGTTCTTCACCATCAGACCATCAGTTAAAGAAAATAATATGAAAATTTGTTTTTAAATTTCAGTGTTGAATTTAACCATATCTTTTAAGAAGATATGAAGATAGAAGCTCCCCAAGGATCGGGAGAGAAAAAAGCAGTTAAAATGTTAAAACCTCAGGAGAAAAACAAGTATGGGGTAAGACCTCAAGGGTAGCTTTTTTCTTTGCACTTTGATTTCAAAGAACAGAGATGCCCAAATGTAGACTCTCCCATCTGCATTTTATATTTCTCATGTCCTTTGAAAGGCTGAGATGGGATCCCAAGTTCCAAAGTGCCTGGCCACGGTTGTTCACATCAGGGTATCTTTCTGGCCATTTACTCCCTGACTGTACCTAGAGAGCTCTGTGGCCCAATTTACACAAAAAGGTCCTAATTTACACACGTTCATCACTTTGAGCAGAGTCTCAACAAATGACACAAATATTGACACTCCACAGAAGCAAGTATTCTCTTCTGAAAAGTCAAGTGTTAGGTTCCCATGAGCCAGGCAGCTTGGTTACAGAAAGCACTGGCTGACTTGCTGGTTTCATGTTAAATGCATTTAAAATGTTAAGTGATCCGGCTCCCCTCCCAGTGGGTATTATTGCGTTGAGTTGGCGCTGCAATGGTAGTACACTGGCCGTTCTTTCCTTTGGTTTTTGCTTCAAGCAGAGCACCCCCACCCAGGAAGAGGCCATGGGATGGCATGGAGTCTAGGACAGTTCTAGGAGGCTGCAGGCTGAATGCCTCGTCTACAAATAGTCTCTCATTTCAGAGGAAATCACTGAACAGAGTTCATAACACACGTGAATTTTAAAAATTCATATTTCTAATTTCATCCCATTAGAACTTTTGAAGAACAGATGTGCACCTGCTCCAAAGTCAATGAGGAGGAACAACTCAGGACAGTCCCTCACAGGTCCTCGACGCCGCCTCCCACCTAGAAAAGCGTCAGCTCAAGCCAATCACAGCACAGTCGATTTTCTAAATAATGTGCGCTTGCATCACAGGCTGAGATATGAATGTGGAGATGTGGCTGCCAGGCCCAGGAGGAGGAGGCTACAGCAGCTATCAAGACCACAAGCGCTCCGGGAAGCCGTTGGAGAGGAACTCAAAGGCAACTAAAATTAAGTTTCACTGGTTTTCTTGGCAAAGGTTTGAAGCCAGACAAACTGGTGTGCAGCTGCTAATTCATGGTGAATGGGATGGGGACTTAACAGTAAGTAATTAGAGCAATTGCAGATTTGCTACCCAATTACAATGGCACAGATTCCTGAGGAATGGAAGACTGTTGCCCAGGAATAGAGAATGGAAGAACTGTTGCTTGGGAATAGAAGTGGAGAAGAACTGTTGCCCAGGTCCTCCCCCACTTTGAGAGAGCAAGCATTTCCACACACTCCTGCTCATCCTGGCCACTGCATCCACAGTCTCAGAGCCATCTGATGGCATCACTCTCCCCTGATTGGGAAATATCTGACCTCTTGTCACCCTCCCATCTGCAGCACAATAACATCAGCCCGGGATATTCAGGGATCATCCCATACGGGACCAAGAGAGCGAGTTGCATCCCTAAACCAGTGCCTGCATTCCCAAGTCCTCCATGGCGGGACGAAATCACCAACGGCCAATACTCCCAGAACCTTCCACCTCAGCAGGGAGCACATCCGGGATTCAGCCTGACAACGCTGCATTCTCTTTGCATGTACACGGAGGCATGTCAGGTTCCACGAAAGGGTATCATCGGGTTTCCGTGGTCAGGAGCCCAAGCCTGAGTAAAATGCATGATCTCAATTCACCATCCACAGAAAGCTGGCAGTTTTCCTCTGGTGCACGGTGTGGATGGTAGATGCATTTCCCCTGAAGACTCGGAGATGAGAGCCTGGCCAAGGAGGCCAGTCACCCCAGCCCCTGCAAGACCCAGGCGTGCCCTCTGCTGTCTGCACACAGTACCAAGTCCTGGCAGTACTGACTCTGTGGTGGAATAGTTCTGGGTCTGCAGGAGGGCGAGGAGCACAGGAACCCGTGCAGCCTGGCTGCAGCCAGAGCCTAAAGGGATCCCCACGAGGCTCTCCAGCCAAGGCTGCCTGTCAAGAGCCATGCAAGAGAACTGCCTGCTGAACGGAAAGCGTCCCAATCTGCTGAGCCAGCACAGAAAGACAGCAGCCACCTACCCCGGCTGCTGGGTCCCAGAAAAACGTGGACCCTGGGCCTGAAGGGCTGAATCCGGAATTTAATCTGTGAAGTTCTTTTCAAACGTGTTTAGCTATGTTATCAAATCTTTATTCTAATTAAATTTAAAGGAGCCTCTGGCTATGGGCTCCCTTGTCGGGCACCACAGCTCCAGGGAGTAAGAATGGGAAGGAGAGGCCCAGAGCCTCTCTGCATTCTCCACCCTAATTCAACACGTCATCATAAGGCAAGGCACTCCAGGAGAGGTGTGCATGGGAAGAGCTGGGTTGGCCCTGACACAAGCATGACCCCCATGGCATCACAGCTGCCTCAGCCAACAGGCAAAAGACAATGATGCCCACCTGGACAGGTCACTGGATGTGATGATGCACCCCAAGCCCTAGTCCCACAGCAGCCAGAGACCACCCGCTGCTCATGCCGGCTGAAACAGGCAGAGCTACCCGAGCCATCAAAAGCAGGAATTAAGGAGGCGATTCCCACGACACACGTGACACTCCTGAGACAGACACAGGCTTCGCTGCGAAAGTGCAGAGGACGGTGCAGTCCCTAGGCAGGCTGCTTCTTCCAAGGATAAGGGAAGAAACCAGATCCATTTCCTTGTAGGAGAATCATTTGTACCGTGATTAGACAGAAGACAGAAGGTGGCTGATATCGTCAAATCATCAAGCACCTCACGGCTGCTTCTCCAAGGAAGGCCTGGAAACTTGCAGCCACCCGCGTAGGGGCCGCAGTGTTTACAATGGAGATACGGGCGGCCGAGGTCTGGCTTCCTCAGGGAAGCTAAATTTGAACTTTCACCACTGAGGAATCGGTCATTTACACTCACTCACCCTCAATGCAGAAGAGGGCTTAAGACACTGCACCAGACTTCAACACTCAGGGTTAGGGTCAGGGTCAAATTCACAAGTTTTACAAAATGTATTTACTTGGGATGCCAGAAGAGATGTAGCTTCACACCGCCCCAGCTCCAGGGTTTGCTTAGCCCCTTCACCAGTGGATCTCACCAACAGATGACACATCCAAGCCTCGTCCATGGCAGCACAGAAAACCACTTGGAAGACAGCCACTCCCACCAAGCTTCCTGACTTTGGTGTTTAAAATCTGCATCATTTAAAATCTGCATCTCATACGTGAGATTACACTCCTCCAAACAGACATTGCGACTGTCATTTCACCCAAAAGGGCTTTAGGAAATGACACGCGGCCCAGACGCCAGAGGTCGCCGGCCGCCTTACTCTAGCCTAATTCCTTTGTGCCTGTATGGAGCCTTCACAGATACAGCCCATTAATGACCGTATGAGAAGCTCAGGGCATAGACGAACTCAGTGCTGAATTTTTCCATTTATCACCCTTTTGTTTTGTCCAGAAGACAGCTGAGAAAGGCGGGGGCAGATCATCTCCTCGAGTGTAATGACTCCAGCCACTTCTCTTCACCCCAGGTCACCCCTCAGTCACACGCTTTTGAGAAGCCAAAGCAATTCTGTTCCCTTCACTCTGGGTTCCAAGCACTAAATTCCTCCATTTTATCAATTAGATTATCAAGCAGCCGTTTGTAATCTGGACTGCAATCTGATACAAAATTTAAAGCTAATTTAGGTTGTGGTAATAGCGCCTATTTACATTATAGATAAGGCATGAAAGAAAACTTTAATCTGTTCATAGGACCAACTTTGTCAACAAACCAATTATTCAAGCAATGATTGTCTACAGTTAGATGCAAATTTCTTTGCTCATAAAAGATTTTCCAGTAGGAATTTTTAAATCCATGGTCTGTATTTCCTGAGCCTGTCTCTGCACCTTCCCCGAGTGCACAGCAGAACTTCTCAGGGCATCCCATCAGCAGGCCCACTGAAGAGAATAAGCCCACAGCCCCCAGCCCAGGAATTAAGTCCGAGCCCCAGCAGCCCCTCGTCCAGCCGGGGCTTCTCACCAGCACAGCACCCAGAGGTCTTCCAGGTTTAATGCCATGTGTGCGTGGAAAGTAGAGTGCTGGAAAGACCACAGTGGACATTCTACAAATGCAAATTCCCTCCTGGAACAGCCCAGCAACCCTCTGTACCTTCCCCAAAGTACCCATGCCAGGCAGGCGTAGAGAGTCTAATGGGGTGCCTGGGAATCAGCATTTAACACGATTCTGATGAATAAAAAAGTT
>NW_022161995.1:0-8895 GCF_008728515.1 Papio anubis
CTCAGATTCCACAGAAATAAGGCTAGCAAAGAGATCCACGAAATACAGATGTAACTCTGTGAGTGGAAGTCACACATCACAAAGCAGTTTCTCAGAAAGCTTCTTTCCAGTTTTTCTCTGAGGATATTCTCTTTTTCACCGTAGCCCTGTATGGGCTTCCAAATATCCCTTTGCGAATTTCACAAGAACAGGCTTAGCGAGCCGTTTCTTGAGGGGAAATCTGTAATCTGTGAGATAAATTGACAGAACACTAAGCAGTCTCAGAAAGCTTCATTCCAGATTTAATGTGAGGATATTTCCTTTTTCACCAGAGACCTCTATGGGCTTCCACATATCACCTTGCAAATTCCTCAAAAACTGTATTAGCGAAACTCTTCTTGAGGGGAAAGTGTAACTCTGTGAGATGATTTCACAGAACACAAAGAAGTTTCTCAGAGAGCTTCTTTCTCTTTGTTATCGGAGGATATTTCCTTTGGCCCTATAGTCTTCAAAGGGATCCGATATATCTGTTCTCAGATTCCTCAAAAATAAGGTTAGCAAAGAGATCCACGAAATACAAATGTAACTCTGTGAGTGGAAGTCACACATCACAAACCAGTTTCTCAGAAAGCTTCTTTCCAGGTTTTCTCTGAGGATATTCTCTTTTTCACCATAGCCCTGTATGTGCTTCCAAATACCACTTTGCGAATTCCACAAGAACAGGCTTAGCGAGCGGTTTCTTGAGGGGAAATCTGTAACTCGGTGAGATGAATTGACAGAACACTAAGCAGTCTCTCAGAAAGCTTCTTTCCAGATTTCATCTGAGGATATTTCCTTTTTCACCTTAGCCCTCTATGGGCTTCCAAATATCACTTTGCAAATTCCTCAAAAACTGTCTTAGCGAAAGGCTTCTTGAGGGGAAAGCTGTAACTCTGTGAGATGATTTTACAGAACTCAAAGAAGTTTCTCAGAAATCTTCTTTCTCTTTGTTGTCGTAGGATATTCCCTTTGCCCCTATAGTATTCAAAGGTATCCGAAATATCTGTTCTCAGATTCCATAGAAATAAGGCTGGCAAAGAGATCCACGAAATACCGATGTAACTCTGTGAGTGGAAGTCACACATCACAAAGCAGATTCTCAGAAAGCTTCTTTCCAGTTTTTCTCAAAGGATATTTTCTTTTTCACCAGAGCCCTCTATGGGCTTCCAAATATCACTTGCGGGAATTCCACAGAACAGCTCATGGCGGCTTCTTGAGAAGCTATAAGTCATAGAGATGAACATTAGAACGTACTAGCAATTCCCGAAGCTTCTTTCCAGATTTCATCTGAGGATATTTCCTTTCAACATAGCCCTCTATGGGCTTCCAAATATCACTTGCATATTCCACAAGAACTGTCTTAGCGAACAGCTTCTTGAGGGGAAAGCTGTAACTCTGTGAGATGATTTCACAGAACACAAAGTTTCTCAAAGCTTCTTTCTTTATTCTCGAGATATTTCCTTTAAGCTATAGTCCTCCAAAGGAAGGATCTCGAAATATGTTCTCAGATTCCCGCGAAAAAAGGCTAGCAAAGAGATCCACGAAATACAGATGTAACTCTGTAGTGGAAGTCAGAAATCATAAAGCAGTTCTCAGAAACCTTCTTTCCTTTTTTTCTCTGAGAGATTATTTTTCTTTTCCTTATACCCCTCACGGGCTGATATCAGTTTGCGAACTAAACAAGAACAGGCTTAGCGAGCAGCTTCTTGAGGAGAAGTTGTAAATCCCTGTAGAGATGAATTGACAGAACACTAAGCAGTTTCTCAGAAAGTTTCTTTCCAGATATGGAGTCTGAGGATATTTCTTTTTCACCCATAGCCCTCTGGGCTTCCAAATATCCTTTACCAGATTCACAAGAACTGTCTTATCGAAAGGCTTCTTGAAGCCTGTAACTGTGTGAGATGATTTCACAGAACACAAAGTTTCTCAGAGCCTTCTATCCCTTGTTATCGAGGATATTTCCTTTGGCCCTATAGTCTTGAAGGGATCTTGAAATATCTGTTCTTAGATTCCACAGAAATAAAAGGCTAGCAAGAGATCACGAAATACAGATGTAACTCTGTGAGTGCAAGTCACACATCCTGAAAGCAGTTTCTCAGAAAGCTTCTTTCCACTTTTTCTCTGAGGATATTTTCTTCTTCACCATAGCCCTCTATGGGCTTCCAAATATCACTTTGCGAATTCTACAGAACAGGCTTAGCGAGTGGCTTCTTGAGGGGAAACTGTAACTCTGTGAGATGAACTGACAGAACACTAAGCAGTCTCTCAGAAAGCTTCTTTCCAGATTTCTTCTGAGGATATTTCCTTTTTCACCCTAGCCCTCTATGGGCTTCCAAATATCACTTTGCGAATTCCACAAGAGCAGGCTTAGCGAACGGCTTCTGGAGGGGAAAGCTGTAACTTTGTGAGATGAATTAACAGAACACTAAGCGGTTTCTCAGAAAGCTTCTTTTTCTTTGTTATCGGAGGATATTCCTTTGGTCCTGTAGTCTAAAAAGTTATCCGAAATATCAGTTCTCAGATTCCACAGAAATAAGGCAAGAAAGCAGATCCAGGAAATACAGATGTAACTCTCTGAGTGGAAGTCACCATCACAAAGCAGTTTCTCAGAAAGCTTCTTTCCAGTTTTTCTCTGAGGATCTTCTATTTTTCAGCATAGCCCTCTATGAACTTGAAAATATCACTTTGCCAATTCCACAAGAACAGGCTTAACGAACGGATACTGAAGGGGAAAGCTGTAACTCTGTGAGATGAATTAACAGAACACTAAGCAGTTTCTCAGAAAGCTTCTTTCCAGATTTCATCCGAGGATATTTCCTTTTTCACCGTAGCCCGTTATGCCCATCAAAATATCACTTTGCCAATTCCACAAGAACAGGCTTAGTCAAAGGCTTCTGGATGGGAAAGCTGTAACTCTGTGAGATGATTTCACAGAACACAAACACATTTCTCAAAAAGCTTCTTTCTCTTTGTTATTGGAGGATATTTCCTTTGGCCCTATAGTCTTCAAAGGGATCCGAAATATCAGTTCTCTGATTCCACAGAAATAAGATTACAAACAGATCCACGAAATACAGATGTAACTCTGTGAGTGGAAGTCACTCATCGCATAGCACTTTCTCAGAAAGCTTCTTTCCAGTTTTTCTCTGAGGATATTCTCTTTTTCACCATAACCCATTATGTGCTTCCATATATCACTTTGCCAATTCCACAAGAACAGTCTTAGCGAACTTCTTCTTGAGGGGAAAGCTGTAACTCTGTGAGATGAATTAACAGAACACTAAGCAGTTACTCAGAAAGATTCTTTCCAGATTTCATCTGAGGATATTTCCTTTCTCACCGTGTTCTCTATGGGCATCGAAATATCACTTTGCCAATTCCACAACAACAGGCTTAGTGAAAGGCTTCTTGAGGGGAAAGCTGTAACTCTGTGAGATGAATTAACAGAACACTAAGCAGTTTTTCAGAAGCTTCTTTCCAGATTTCATCTGAGGATATTTCCTTTTTCACCATAGCCCTCTATGGGCTTCCAAATATCACTTTGCCAATTCCACAAGAACTGCCTTAGCGAAAGGCTTCTTGAGGGGATAGCTGTAACTCTGTGAGATGATTTCACAGAACACAAAGGAGTTTCTCAGAAAGCTTCTTTCTCTTTGTTATCGGTGGATATTTCCTTTTGCCCCATAGTCTTCTAAGGGATCTGAAATATCTGTTTTCAGATTCCACAGAAATAAGGCAAGCAAACAGATCCACGAAATACAGATGTAACTGTGTGAGTGGAACTTACACATCACAAAGCAGTTTCTCAGAAAGCTTCTTTCCAGTTTTTCTCTGAGGATATTCTCTTTTTCACCATAGCCCTCTATGAGCTTGAAAATATCACTTTGCCAATTCCACAAGAACAGGCTTAGCGAATGGCTTCTGGAGGGGAAAGCTGTAACTCTGTGAGATGAATTAACAGAACACTAAGCAGTTTCTCAGATAGCTTCTTTCCAGAATTCATCTGAGGATAATTCCCTTTACACCGTAGCCCTATATGGGCATCGAAATATCACTTTGCCCTTTCCACAAGAATAGGCTTAGCGAATGGTTTCTTGAGGGGAAAGCTGTAACTCTGTAAGATGATTTCACAGAAAACAAAGACGTTTCTCAGAAAGCTTCTTTCTCTTTGTGATCGGAGGATATTTCCTTTGGCTTTATAGTCTTCAAAGGCATCCGAAATATCAGTTCTCAGATTCCACAGAAATAAGGTTACAAACAGATCCACGAAATACAGATATATATCTGTGAGTGGAAGTCACACATCGCAAAGCAGTTTCTCAGAAACCTTCTTTCCAGTGTTTCTGTGAGGATATTCTCTTTTTCACCATAGCCCTCTATGGGCTTCCAAATATCACTTTGCCAATTCCACAAGAACAGGCTTAGCGAACTTCTTCTTGAGGGGAAAGCTGTAACTCTGTGAGATGAATTAACAGAACACTAAGCAGTTTCTCAGAAAGCGTCTTTCTAGATTTCATCTGAGGATATATCTTTTTTCACCGTAGCCTCTGTGGGCATCGAAATATCACTTTGCCAATTCCACAAGAACAGGCCTTGTGAAAGGCTTCTTGAGGGGAAAGCTGTAACTCTGTGAGATGGTTTCACAGAACACAAAGAAGTTTCTCAGAAAGCTTCTTTCTCTTTGTTATCGGAGGATATTTCCTTTGGCCCTATAGTCTTCAAAGGACTCCGAAATATCAGTTTTCAGATTCCACAGAAATAAGGCAAGCAAACAGATCCTCGATATACAGATGTAACTCTGTGAGTGGAAGTCACACATCACAAAGCAGTTTCTCAGAAAACTTCTTTCCAGTTTTTCTCTAAGGATATTCTCTTTTTCACCATAGCCCTTTATGAGCTTCCAAATATCAGTTTGCCAATTCCGCAGGAACAGGCTTAGCGAACGGTTTCTGGAGGAGAAAACTGTAACTCTGTGAGATGAATTAACAGAACACTAAGCAGTTTCTCAGAAAGCTTCTTTCCAGATTTCATCTGAGGATAATTCCCTTTTGACCGTAGCCCTGTATGGGCATCGAAATATCACTTTTCCCATTCCACAAGAACAGGCTTAGCGAAAGGCTTCTTGAGGGGAAGCTGTAACTTTGTGAGATGATTTCACAGAACACAAAGAAGTTTCTCAGAAAGCTTCTTTCTCTTTGTTATCAGAGGATATTTCCTTTGGCCCTATAGTCTTCAAAGGGATCCAAAATATCTGTTTTCAGATTCCACAGAAATAAGGCCAGCAACCAGATCCAAGAAATACAGATGTAACTCTGTGAGTGGAAGTCACACATCACACAGCATTTTCTCAGAAAGCTTCTTTCCAGTTTTTCTCTGAGGATATTCTATTTTTCAGCTAGCCCTCTATGAGCTTGAAAATATCACTTTGCCAATTCCACAAGAACAGGCTTAGCGAACGGCTTCTTGAGGGGAAAGCTGTAACTCTGTGAGATGAATTAACAGAACACTAAGCAGTTTCTCAGAAAGCTTCTCTCCAGATTTCATCTGAGGATAATTTCTTTTCACCGTAGCCCTCTATGGGCATGGAAATATCACTTTGCCAATTGCACAAGAACTGGCTTAGCCAAAGGCTTCTGGATGGGAAATCTGTAACTCTGTGAGATGATTTCACAGAACACAAAGAAGATTCTCAGAAAGCTTCTTTCTCTTTGTGATCGGAGGATATTTCCTTTGGCTTGATAGTCTTCAAACGGATCCGAAATATCAGTTCTCAGATTCCACAGAAATAAGGTTACAAACAGATCCATGAAATACAGATGTAACTCTGTAATTGAAGTCACACATCCTGAAAGCAGTTTCTCAGAAAGCTTCTTTCCACTTTTCTCTGAGGATATTTTCTTTTCACCATAGCCCTCTATGGAAGCCTAAATATCACTTTGCCAATTCCACAGGAACAGGCTTAGTTATCGGCTTCTCTTGGGGAAAGCTGTAACTCTGTGCCGAGATGAATTCACAGAACACTAAGCTGTTTCTCGAAGCTATCTTTTCAGATTTCCTTAGGATATTTCCTTTTCACCGTAGCCACTCTATGGGCATCCGAAATATCCTTGCCAGTCTACACAGAACGGAAGCTGCGAAAGTTTTCTTGAGAGCTGTAACTCTGTGAGAGATGATTTCACACAGAACACAAAGAAATTTCTCAAAATCTTCTTTCTCTTGTTATGGAGGATATTTCGCTTTGGTGGTATAGTCCTCAAAGGGATCGAAATATCAGTTCTCAGATTCCCACCCAGAAATAAGGCTAGCAAACGATTCCACGAAATACAGATGTCTATAACTCTGAGTGGAAGTCACACATCCGCAACAAGTTTCTCCAGCTTCTTTCCAGTGTTTCTGTGAGGGGATATTCTCTTTCACCATGGCCTCTATGGGCTTCCAAATCACTTTTCCAATTCCACAAGAACAGACTTGAGTGAGCGGCTTCTGGAATGAAAGAAAGGTACTTAACTCCTGTGAGATAGATTAACAGAACACTAAGCAGTTTCTGAGAAAGCTTCTTTCAGATTTTATCTGTGAGGATATTTCCTTTCACGTAGCCCTCTATGAATCACTTTGTAATACCACAGAACAGGCTTGAGCAAGAAGGCACTATGCAGAGAGGCTATCCTCTAATGAGATGATTCCTAAAAGAAGTTTCTCCAGAAGCTTCTTTCTCTTTGTTATCCCGGAGGGATATTTCCTTTGGCCTATAGTCTTTAAAGGCATCGAATATCAGTTCTGATATTTTATTCCCGAGAGAAATAAGACATGCAAATATCCCGACCCAGGGTTAGTCACTGAGCCCTGGAAGAGGAGTTGAAATTTGGGAACAAGAATCACGAGAAATGGAGACAAGGCAGAGTGCTCTGATCAAGTCTCTTTTAATGGCCCGGTAATGCAGTGCCTTATATATATACACTTGGAGGCGTTGGTGGCCCGAAAATGATCTCATCCGCGGAGGGTGTAGCCAGGATGAGTATTGGTTTCTCTGATCCAGGCGTCATGCTGGCACCTGCGCTGTCAGGTAACAATTTTGTGAGCATAGGAAAAATGGGTTAAGAAGAAACAGGAAAAGGCGCCATGTTTATGAGGTATTAATGGGGAAAAAGCAAGATAGGGAGGAGGTGCGTGGAAATATATAGGTCAGCTCGAGCGTTTTAATAAATCAATTATTATTAGCTATGGCGGGCGTGCAGCACCCGGACAGGTCCCCTTTAATTGTTTTATGGCTTCGAGAAACGACCCCTCGAGGGAACTTTCTCCTGTCTTGCGGGTTAAGGTCCAACTCCTGTCACCCTCCTAGGCCTGTCGTAGGATAGGCAGCAGCAAAGCCCGGCCCTCCTGTCTTAGGCTCCGGTGGAGATAGTGTCCTCTTACCCGTCGTGGCCTGTCCAGTTCAGCACACAGGAGTGGTCTTATTGAGGCAAATAAGACTCTCACCATTTTCCAGTCATCTCATGGTGATAATGGACCTGTACAGGTTTGGCCTGAAGGGCCTCGATTTGTTGTCTGGCGAATGCCATGGAGGCTTATTAAGGATTATAGGCCGAGAGTGAAAAAAAGTAGAAGAGTAAGTAAAGGACCAAGAAATGGCAAGAGATAGGGGAGAAGTCCATCGAGTCCAGTCCACAATGGATTGGGAGCCAGGCCCTCTCTGCGCTTTTCTAGTTCTTCTTGTAAAGTCTTGATCTTATCTCTGACGATTCCGGATTTGCTGGCGTAAAAACAGCACTTTTCATTTCCATGACTGGTCTGGCATTAGGTAAGCTGTCTTGCCCGAGCAAGTCACCTGGGTAATTCTGTCTGACAGAGGTTCAGATATTTGTCTCCCTCTGCAGTCACAAGGCTGGCCGTATCGTTTTCGTATTAATTCTCTTGCTTTACGAGGGTCACCAAAACATGCATAGACGGTCACTATGCTATATAAAGCGATTACTTTCCAAAGGAATCTCATGTTAGGCTTCATTTTCTGAAAAACAAAAAGGAAGAAACTTCTCAGGGAGATTTATCTTCCCTGGACTGACAATGGTTATGATTTATTTGTCTTACCAATCTTTCAGGCAGCCATCTGGCTGCATCAGTTTTTTGTGAGAAGATGCATACTGAGCCTCTTCCCCAAATTAAAACTGGATCGGGGCCATGCCATGAATTATCAAGTGGATCTTTCCATTTTACCATTGCAAACTGTTTTTGAGATTCAGGATGCCAGAAACGATCGGCAGCCGATTTTCCTTGACTATCCAAATTTAAAAAATTAAGGATAAACAGGGCATGATTGAGTATGTTTCTAGGGGTACTCTTCACAGGGTACCAGCTCCCCCCTTTTAATTTTGTGATAACAGTTTTTAATGACAGATGAGCTCTTTCTACTATACCTTGTCCTTGGGGATTGTAGGGAATGCTTGTGGTATGTTTAATTTGTAGGGTATTGCAGAATTGTAAAAAGGTTTTGGCTACATAACCAGGGCCATTATCTGTTTTGATTTGCTGGGGTATTCTTAAGATAGAAAAGCAGTGTAATAAATGAGCTGTGACATGTTTGGTGGCCTCTCCTGTTTGGAGAGTTGCAATAATGAATCCACTATAGGTGTCTATGCATACATGGATATATTTTAGTTGACCGAATTCTAAGTGGTGAGTAACGTCCATTTGCCAAATTTCGTTGGGGATGAGTCCTCGGGGGTTGACTCCTAGATGGGGAACAGGTAAATACGTTATGCAATTGGCGCATTGTTTAACTATTTGTTGAGCTTGTTCTCTAGTAAGTTTAAACATAAGCCTTAAGGTTTGGGCGTTTAAATGATGTAAGGCATGTGCTTTTTGTGCTTGTTGCAAATT
>NW_022161996.1:0-8891 GCF_008728515.1 Papio anubis
TGTTCTGTGAATTCATCTTACAGAGTTACAGCTTTCCCCTCCAGAAGCCGTTCAGTAAGTCTGTTCTTGTGGAATTTGCAAAGGGATATTTGGAAGCCCATAGAGGCCTATGGTCAAAAAGAGAATACCGTCAGATGAAAACTGGAAAGAAGCTCTCTGAGCAACTGGTTTGTGATGTGTGACTTCCACTCACTAAGTTACAGCTGTATTTCGTGGAGCTGTTTGGTAACCTTATTTCTGTGGAATCTGAGAACTGATATTCCTGATCCGTTTGAAGACTATAGGGCCAAAGGAAATATTCTCCGATCAAAATTAGAAAGAAGCTTTCTGAGAAACATCTTTGTGATTTGTGAATTCATCTCACAGAGTTACAACATTCCCCTCAAGAAGCCTTTCGCTAAGACTGTTCTTGTGGAATTGGCAAAGTGATATTTGGAAGCCCATAGAGGGCTACTGTGTAAAGGGAAATATCCTCCGATAAAAACTGGAAAGAAGCTTTCCTAGATACCGCTCTGTGTTCTCTCAATTCATCTCACACAGTTACAGCTTTCCCCTCCAGAAGCCGTTCGCTAAGACTGTTCTTGTGGAATTTGCAAAGGTGTATTTGGAACCCCATAGAGGTCTATGGTGAAAACGGGACTATCGTCAGATGAAAACTGGAAAGAAACATTCGGAGCAACTGCTTTGTGATGTGTGACTTAGTGTCACTGTGTTACAGCTGTATGTCGTGGAGCTGTTTGCTAGCCTTATTTCTGTGGAATCTGAGAACTGATATTTCGGATCCCTTTGAAAACTATAGGGCCAAAGGAAATATCCTCCGATCAAAATGAGAAAGAAGCTTTCTGAGAAACTTCTTTGTGATCTGTGAATTCATCTCACAGAGTTACAGCTTTCCCCTCAAGAAGCCTTTCGCTAAGACTGTTCTTGTGGAATTGACAAAGTGATATTTGGAAGCCCATGGAGGGCTATGGTGAAAAGGGAAATACCCTCAGACAAAAACTGGAAAGAAGCATTCTGAGAAACTGCTCTGTGTTTTGTGAATTCATCTCACAGAATTACAGATTTCCTCTCCAGAAGCCGTTCGCTAAGACTGTTCTTGTGGAATTTGCAAAGGGATATTTGGAAGCCCATAGAGGCCTATGGTGAAAAAGGGAATATCGTCAGATGAAAATTTTAAAGAAGCTTTCTGAGCAACTGCTTTGTGATGTGTGACTTTCACTCACTGAGTTACAGCTGTATGTTGTGGAGCTGTTTTTAGCCTTATTTCTTTGGATTCTGTGAACTGATATTTCGGATCCTTTTGAAGACTATAGGGCCAAAGGAAATATTCTCCGATCAAACTGAGAAAGAACCTTTCTGAGAAACTTCTTTGTGATCTGTGAATTCATCTAACAGAATTACAGCTTTCCCCTCAAGAAGCCTTTCACTAAGACTGTTCTTGTGGAATTGGCAAAGTGATATTTGGAAGCCCAATGTGGGCTATGGTGAAAAGGGAAATATCCTCAGATCAAAACTGGAAAGAAGCTATCTTAGATACTGATCTGTGTTCGGAAAATTCGTCTCACAGATTTACAGATTTCCCCTCCAGAAGCCGTTCGGTAAGACTGTTCTTGTGGAATTTGCAAAGGGATATTAGGAAGCCCATAGAGGCCTATGGTGAAAAAGAAAATATCGTCAGATGAAAACTGGAAAGAAGCTTTCTGAGCAGCTGCTTTGTGATTTGTGAATTATACTCACTGAGTTACAGCTGTATTTCGTGGAGCTGTTTGCTAGCCTTATTTCTGTGGAATCTTTGAACTGGTATTTCGGATCCTTTTGAAGATTATAGGACCAAGGGAAATATCCTCCGATCAAAATGTGAAAGAAGTTTTCTGAGACACTTCTTTGTGATCTGTGAATTCATCTCATGGAATTACAGCTTTCCCCTCAAGAAGCCTTTCGCTAAGACTGTTCTTGTGGGATTTGCAAAGATATATTTGGAAGCCCGTAGAGGCCTTCGGTGAAAAAGAAAATATCGTTAGATGAAAACTGGAAAGAAGCTTTCTGAGCAGCTGCTTGATGATATGTGAATTCCACTCTTTGAGTTCCTGCCGTTTTTCATGGAGGTGTTTGCTAGTCTTATTTCTGTGGAATCTGAGAACTGATATTTCGGATCCCTTTGAAGACTATAGGGCCAAAGGAAATATCCTCCGATCAAAATGAGAAAGAAGCTTTCTGAGAAACTTCTTTGTGATCTCTGAATTCATCTCACAGAGTTACAGCTTTCCCCTCAAGAAGCCTTTCGCTAAGATTGTTCTTGTGGAATTGGCAAAGTGATATTTGAAGGCCATAGAGGGCTATCTGGAAAAGGGAAATATCCTCAGATAAAAACTGGAAAGCAGCTTTCTTAGATACTGCTCTGTGTTCTGAGAATTCATCTCACAGAGGTACAGCTTTCCCCTACAGAAGCCGTTCGCTAAGACTGTTCCTGTGGCATTTGCAAAGGCATATTTGGAAGCCCATAGAGGCCTACGGTGAAAAAGAAAATATCGTCAGATGAAAACTGGAAAGAAGCTCTCTGAGCAGCTGCTATGTGATGTGTGAATTCCACTCAATGAGTTACAGCCGTATTTAGTGGAGCTGTTAGCTAGCCTTCTTTCTGGGGACTCTGTGAACTGGTATTTCGGACACCTTTGAAGAATATAGGGCGAAAGGAAATATCCTCCAATCAAAATGAGAAAGAAGCTTTCTGAGAAACTTCTTTGTGATCTGTGAATTCATATCACAGAGTTACAGCTTTCCCCTCAAGAAGCCTTTCGCTAAGACTGTTCTTGTGGAATTGGCAAAGTGATATTTGGAAGCCAATGGAGGTATCCTCAGATAAAAACTGGAAAGATGCTTTCTGAGATACTGCTCTGTGTTCTGTGAATTCATCTCACAGAGTTACAGCCTCCAGCCGCTCACTCAAGACTGTTCTTGTGAATTTGCAAAGGATATTTGGAAATTCATGAGGCCTTATGGTGAAAAAAGAAAAATATCCTCAGATGAAAACTGAAAGAAGCTTTCTTGAAGAAGCTGGCTTTGTGATTTGTGAGTTCCACTCTCACTGAGTTACAGCCGTATTTCGTGGAGCTGTTTGCTAGCCTTATTTGTGGAATCTGAGAACTGATATTTCGGATCCCTTTGAAGACTATAGGGCAAAAGGAAATATCTTCCATCAAAAATGAGAAAGAAGCTTCTGAGAAACCACTTTGTGATCTGTGAATCTCATCTCACAGAGACATAGCTTTCCTCCTCAAGAAGCCTCTGTTGAGACTGTTCTTGTGGAATTGGCAAGTGATATTTGGAAGCCCTTTGGAGGGCTATTGTGAAAGGGAAATATCCTCAGATAAAACTGGAAAGAAGGTTTCTGAGAAACTTGCTCTGTGTTCCTGTGATTTCCATCCTCACAGATTTACAGCTTTCCCATCCAGAAGCCGCGTTCGCTAAGACTGTCCCTTGTGGGAATTTTCAAGGATATTTGGAAGCCCATAGAGACCTGGCGGTGAAAAAGAGAGCATCGCCAGACGAAAGAATTTTAAAGAAGCTTTCTTGAGGAAGAGTTGTAATGTGTGAGTTGCACTCACTGAAGCTACAGCTACAGTATGTCGTGGAGCTGTTTATTAACCTTTATTTCTGTGGAATATGTGAACTGTATTTCGGATCCAATTGAAGACAATAGGTCCAAAGGAAATATCCTCCGATCAAAATGAGAAAGAAGGTTTCTGAGAAATTTTGTGATCTGTGAATTACCCCACAGAGTTACAGCTTTCCCCTCAAGACGCCTTTCTAAGACTGTTCTTGGTGTAATTGGAAAAGTGGATATTTGGAACCTACAGAGGGCTATGGTGAAAAGGAAATATCCTCAGATAAAAAGCTGGAAAGAAACTTTCTTAGATACTTCCTCTGTGTTCTGTGATTTCATCTCACAGAGTTACAGCTTTCCTGTCCAGAAGCCTTCGCCAAGACAACTCTTTTGTGGAATTTGCAAAGGATATATGGAAGCCTATAGAGGCCTGCGGTGAAAAAAGAAAATATCGCCAGATGAAAACTGGAAAGAAGCTTTCTGGGAAGCTGCTTTTGTGATGTGTGACTTCCACTCACTGAGTAACAGCTGTATGTCGGAGCTGTTTGTTAGCATTATATTTATGTATCTGAGAACTGATATTTCGAATCCTTGAAGACTATATAGGCCAAAGGAAAAATATCCTCTGATCAAAATGAGAAAGAAGCTTTCTGAGAAACTTCTTTGTGATCTGTGAATACATCTCACAAAGTTACAGCTTCCCTCGAGAAGCCCCTTTGCTAAGATTGTTCTTGTGGAATTGGCAAAGTGGATATTTGAAGCCCATGGAGGGCTATGGTGAAAAGGAAATATCCTCAGATAAAACCGGAAAAAAATCTCTTTTCTGAGAAAGTGAGCTGTGTTCTCAGGACTCATCTCATAGAGGATAGTTTCTCCAGGCCGTTCGCGATAAATGCCCTTGTGAATCGGTTAAGGACACGCAGCCCACAGACCCTAAGGTGAAAAAGAAAAATATCGCGGATGAAAAATTTAAAGAAGCTCTCGGAGCAACTGCTTTGTGATGTGACTTCCACTCACTGAGCTGCCAGCTGTATGTCGTGAGCTGTTTGTTGTGCCTTATTTCTGTGGAATCTGAGAATCTCCGATATTTCGGATCCCTTTGAAAACTATAGGGCCAAAGGAAATATCCTTGCAATCAAATGAGAAAGATTTCCCGGAGAAAACTCTTGCTCTGGTGATCCAAGGTGCATCTCAACTTCACAGAGTTACAGCCCCTCGCCAGCCTCTCGGCCAAGACTGTTCTTGTGAATTGGCAAAGTGATATTTGGAAGCCCATAGAGTGGCTATGGTGAAAAGCGGGAACATCCCTCAGATAAAACGGAAAGAAGTTGTCTTAGATACTGCTCTGTGTTCTGTGAATTCATCTCACTGAATTACAGCCTCCTGCAGTCGCTCGCCAAGACTGTCTTTGTGGGAATTTGCAAAGGGATATTTGGAAGCACATAGATTCCTTAGAGTGAAAAAGAGGAATAAGGGCAGATGAAAATGTTAAAGAAGATTTCTGAGCAACTGCTTTGTGATGTGCATTCCACTCACTGAGTTGCGCTGTATGTCGGAGCTGTTTGCTAGCCTTATTTCTATGGAATCTGAGAACTGATATATTTCGGATCCCTTTAAAACTACAGCCGTGCATGAAACATCCTCCAATCAAAAATGAGAAAGCAGCTTCGAGAAACTTTTGTGATCTGTGAATTCATCTTCAGAGTTACAGCTTTCCGCCTTTCAAGAAGCCTTTCGCTAAGAGTATTCTTGTGGAATTGGCAAATTGATATTTGGAAGCCCATAGAGGTCTATGGTGAAAGGGAAATATCGTCAGATAAAAACTGGAAAGAAGCTTTCTTAGATACTGCTCTGTGTTCTGTGAATTCATCTCACAGATTTACAGCTTTCCCCTGCAGAAGCCGTTCGCTAAGACTGTTCTTCTGGAATTTGCAAAGGGATATGTGGAAGCCCATAGAGGCCTATGGTGAAAAAGAAAATATCCTCAGATGAAAACTGGAAAGAAGCTTTCTGTGAAGCTGTTTTGTGAGGTGTGACTTCCACTCACTGAGTTACAGCTGTATGTCTTGGAGCTGTTTGCTAGCCTTATTTCTGTGGTATCTGAGAACTGATATTTCGGACCCCTTTGAAGACTATAGGGCCAAAGGAAATATCCTTCGATCAAAATGAGAAAGAAGCTTTCTGAGAAACTTCTTTGTGATCTGTGAATTCATCTCACAGAGATACAGCTTTCCCCTCAAGAAGCCTTTCCCTAAGACTGTTCTTGTGGAATTGGCAAAGTGATATTGGAAGCCCATAGAGGGCTTTGGTGCAAAGGGAAATATCCTCAGATAAAACTGGAAAGAAGTTTTCTGAGAAAGTGCTCTGTGTTCTGTGAATTCATCTCACAGAGTTACAGCTCTCCTCTACAGAAGCCGTTGGCTAAGACTGTTCTTGTGGAATTTGCAAAGGATATTTGGAAGCCCATAGAGGCCTATGGTGAAAAAGAAAATATCCTCAGATGAAAACTGGAAAGAAGCTTTCTGTGAAGCTGCTTTGTGATGTGTGACTTCCACTCACTGAGTTACAGCTGTATTTCGTGGAGCTGTTTGCTAGCCTTATTTCTGTGGAATCTGAGAACTGATATTTCGGATCCCTTTGAAGACTATAGGGCCAAAGGAAATATCCTCCAATCAAAATGAGAAAGAAGCTTTCTGAGAAACTTCTTTGTGATCTGTGAATTCATCTCACAGAGTTACAGCTTTCCCCTCCAGAAGCCGTTCGCTAAGACTGTTCTTGTGTAATTTGCAAAGGGATATTTGGAAGCCCATAGAGGCCTATGGTGAAAAAGAGAATATCGTCAGATGAAAATTTTAAAGAAGATTTCTGAGCAACTGCTTTGTGATGTGAGACTTCCACTCACTGAGTTACAGCTGTATGTCGTGGAGCTGTTTGCTAGCCTTATTTCTGTGGAATCTGTGACCTGGTATTTCGGATCCCTTTGAAGACTGCAGGGCCAATGGAAATATTCTCTTATCAAAATGAGAAAGAAGCTTTCTGAGAAACTTCTTTGTGATCTGTGAATTCATCTCACAGAGTTACAGCTTTCCCCTCAAGAAGCGTTTCGCTAAGACTGTTCTTGTGGAATTGGCAAAGTTATATTTGGAAGCCCATAGATGGCAATGGTGAAAAGGGAAATATCCTCAGATAAAAACTGGAAAGAAGCTTTCTGAGAAACTGCTCTGTGTTCTGTGAATTCATCTCACAGAGTTACAGCTTTCCCCTCCAGAATCCGTTCGCTAAGACGGTTCTTGGGGAATTTGCAAAGGGATATGTGGAAGCCCTTAGAGGCGTATGGTTAAAAACAAAATATCGTCAGATGAAAACTTTAGGAAGCTTTCTGAGAAACTGCTCTGCGTTCTGTGAATTCATCTCACAGAGTTACAGCTTTCCCCTCCAGAAGCCGTTTGCTGAGAGTGTTATTTTCGAATTTGCAAATGGATATTTGGAATCCCATAGAGGTCTACGGTGAAAAATAGAATATCGTCAGATGAAAACTTTAAAGAAGCTTTCTGAGCAACTGCTTTGTGATGTGTGACTTACCCTAACTGAGTTACAGCTGTATGTCGTGGAGCTGTTTGCTAGCCTTATTTCTGTGGAATCTGTGAACTGATATTTCGGATCCCTTTGAAGACTATAGGGCCAAAGGAAATATCCTCCGATCAAAATGAGAAGGAAGCTTTCTGAGAAACTTCTTTGTGATCTGTGAATTCATCTCACAGAGTTACAGCTTTCCCCTCAAGAAGCCGTTCGTTAAGACTGTTCTTGTGGAATTGGCAAAGTGATATTTGGAAGCCCATAGAGGCCTATGGTGAAAAAGAAAATATCCTCAGATGAAAACTGGAAAGAAGCTTTCTGAGAAAGTGTTCTGTGCTTTGTGAATTCATCTCCCAGAGTTACAGCTTTCGCCTACAAAAGCCGTTCGCTAAGTCTGTTCTTGTGGCCTTTGCAAAGGGATATTTGGAAGCCCTTAGAGGCCTATGGTGAAAAGGAAAATATCGTCAGATGTAAACGGGAAAGAATCTCTCTGAGCAGCTGCTTTGTGATGTGTGAATTCCTCTTAATGAGTTACAGCTGTATTTCGTGGATCTGTTTGCTAGCCTTATTTCCGTGGTATCTGAGAAGTGATATTTCGGATCCCTTTGAAGACTATAGGGCCAAAGGTAATATCCTTCGATCAAAATGAGAAAGAAGATTCTCAGAAACTTCTATGTGGTCTGTGAATTCATCTCACAGAGTTACAGCTCTCCCCTCCAGAAGCCGTTCTCTAAGAATGTTCTTCTGTAATTTGCAAAGGGATATGTGGAAGCCCTTAGAGGCCTATGGTGAAAAAGAACATATCCTCAGACGAAAACTGGAAAGATGCTTTCTGTGAAGCTACATTGTGATGTGTGACTTCCACTCACTGAGTTACAGCTGTATTTCATGGAGAAGTTTGCTAGCCTTATTTCTGTCGTATCTGAGAACTGATATTTCGGATCCCTTTGAAGACTATAGGGCCAAAGGAAATATCCTCCGGCCAAAATGAGAAAGAAGCTTTCTGAGAAACTTCTTTGTGATTTGTGAATTCTTCTCACAGAGTTACAGCTTTCCCCTCAAGAAGCCTTTCGCTAAGACTGTTCTTGTGGAATTGGTAAAGTGATATTTAGAATCCCTTAGAGGCCTATGGTGTAAAGGGAAATATCCTCAGATAAAAACTGGAAAGAAGCTTTCTTAGATACTGCTCTGTGTTCTGTGAATTCATCTCACAGAGTTACAGCTTTACCCTAAAGAAGCCGTTCGCTAAGACTGTTCTTGTGGAATTTGCACAGGGATAATTGGAAGCCCATAGAGGCCTATGGTGAAAAAGAGAATATCGTCAGATGAAAATTTTCAAGAAGCTTTCTGTGCAACTTCATTGTGATGTGTGACTTCCACTCACTGAGTTACAGCTGTATGTCGTGGTGCTGTTTGCTAGCCTTATTTCTGTGGAATCTGTGAACTGATATTTCGGGTCCCTTTGAAGACTAGAGGGCCAAAGGAAATATCCTCCGATCAAAATGAGAAGGAAGCTTTCTGAGAAACTTCTTTGTGATCTGTGAATTCATCTCACAGAGTTACAGCTTTCCCCTCAAGAAGCCTTTCGCTAAGACTGTTCTTGTGGAATTGGCAAAGTGATATTGGAAGCCCATAGAGGGCTATGGTGAAAAGGGAAATATCCTCAGATAATCCTGGAAAGAAGCTTTCTGAGAAAGTGCTCTGTGTTCTG
>NW_022161997.1:0-8889 GCF_008728515.1 Papio anubis
GCTCGGCCGGTCCCTGCTGGGAACTGGGTCGCTTTTCTGGAGTGGGAAGATAAGGCCGGGGCCCCCACCGGCCCTTCTTCTTCCCCCAACCCACCACCTCTGTCCCTGAGGCTGGGTACACCCTTGCGCAGTCCTCCCACTAGGCAAGCTGGCTCCCTCCTCTCCAAGGAGCTGGGTCTCACCTGTGAAGTTGACGGTCACGGCCACCGTGATGATGACAATGCCCATGATGATGAGGGTGATGCTGAGCAGCCGAGCCAGGCGGCCCAGCCTCCGGGCGCCGTCCACGTTGCCCTGTTGCATGCTACTTCGAGACTGCGGAGAGAGCGTGGAGAGGCCCCGGGAACCGGGAAGGCTGTCAGCTTCATGGGCCTCAGCAGGCAGCCCTGGGGTGGTCCTGAGCCTGGGCCTCTGGAAACATCCTGTCCCCATGACAGCCCACACTCTAGGGGAGAGGAAGAGGGTTCCCCCTGGAGAAGTGGCCGGGCCCTCTTGTGCTGACCCCTAACCACGCCTGTCCCTTACTGGCTGGGGACAGCTGGCACTTCTCAGGGTGGTGGTGGAGGGGGCGGCGGTGGCAGGTGGGAGGCTAGAGACCGAGGGCCTGAGAAAGTGGACCAGCTCCAGGCCAACTGGCAAGAACAGACAGGCCAGGCCCCCCGGACTCCAGCGCAAGGCTCACTTCTGCAGAGGCACTGGGATCAAAGACAGCCCCTGGGCTCTTCCTACAGCCTGACACACCAGCCTCCTGTACCCCGTGAGCACCCTCCACCCCCATCGCCATAAAAAGAGACATTGTCGGCCGGGCGCAGTGGCTCACGCCTGTAATCCCAGTACTTGGAGAGGCTGAGGCGGGTGGATCACAAAGTCAGGAGTTCGAGACCATCCTGGCCAACATGGTGAAACCCCGTATCTACTAAAAATACAAAAATTAGCCGGGCGTGGTGGCGGGCACCTGTAGTCCCAGCTACTCGGGAGGCCAAGGCAGGAGGATGGCATGAACCTGGGAGGCGGAGCTTGCAGTGAGCCAAGATCACGCCATTGTGCTCCAGCCTGGGCGACAGAGCGAGACTCCGTCTCAAAAAAAACCAAAAAAAACTGTCTTCACAGCCTCCATTTCCCACCCAAGAACCACATCCTTGTTTAATGGAGCCCACTTTCCTGATCACACAAAAGCATGAAACGCCTCGTGCTTGCCTGGGGAGACCAGGACTGGGTGGGGCCACATGTGGCTTCCTAGGGGCCCCATTGTATCACTCCTTCTCAGTGAGCTCTGTTCTTCCTGAACCTAGTGAAAACAGATGAGGGTGAGGACAGAGGTCCTAGGAGGGTCCTGGGGTGACTTGGTAGGAGGTGGGGCCAAGTGTCTCTAAGGGTCCTGTGTCCTTGCCTCCCTAGAACAGGCACACGCAGGAGTTCTCTGATGGTGTGGCTGGTTTCAGGGCCTCAGGGAAGTCTCTTTGTTATTTTATTTTCTGATTATTTGAGGCTCCTGAGTTCAACATGGAAATGCTGGTAAGTATGATGAAGATGATGACGAAGACGATGAGTTTACTTCGTGCCAGGCAGCTTGCTAAAGTCTGTACCTAGATTACTTCATTTAGCCTCAGTCACCCTGGGGGTTTGGCAATGCAGCCGCACCTCCCTGAGGAAGAAACTGAACCTCAGAGCCCTGCCCCTTCCTCTCTCTGTTCTCTCTCTGCAGGTGGCCTCCTGGGGTCCTGTTCTCTTCACTGCTCAGAATTCTAACCAACCTCCACCCAGCCCCGCACTTCATTCCAAGCTCCGTCCGGGACAGTGTGATATCATCACACTCAACCCGCAACATCACCAAACTCAACCTATGCCTTGTGTCTCTCCTCCTTGCCCAGGCCTGAGCTCCTCCCTCTCCATGATGACTCCTCTGCCCTCTGTGATAAAGCAGGAGCATCACTATCTTGAACAAACTCTAAGTCTCCCTTGATTAAAAAACCGCCTAAATCCAGCCCCAAAACATCAGCCTAATGGCTAATGTCAGCATAACCAGAAACATGCCAAACCCGAGATGAACCCCTCTCCAATCAGAAACATGCCAACCCTGAGATACCTCCCCTCCGACCAGAGACGTTCCAGCCCACGGTCAACTTTTCCTCACGTAGAAACATTCCAAACCTGTGATAAGCCCCAACTTCCAAAACCCTTAAATATCCTTAGTCTGTAGAGGGTAGTCCTGACCAAAATTGGCCGAAGCCCCTCTCAAGGTTTACTCTCTGAAATTCTGAAATAAACCTGTCTGTGACAGTTGAGCAGCTTTTTTTTTTTTTTTTTTTTTTGATGGGTCTTGCTCTGTTGCCCAGGCTGGAGTGCAGTGGGCATAATCTTGGCTCTGCAAGCTCCACCTCCTGGGTTCGCGCCATCCTCCTGCCTCAGCCTCACGAGTAGCTGGGACTACAGGCACCTGCCAACACACCCAGCTAATTTTTGTTATTTTTAAGTAGGAGACAGGGTTTTCACTGTGTTATCCAGGATGGTCTCGATCTTCTGACCGTGATCTGCCCACCTCGGCCTCCGTCACTAAGATACAAGCGCGTGGCCTGTCTGTTCCTAGCTAACATGCTTCTTTCCTTTTTTTTTTTGAGACAGGAGTCTTGCTCTGTCGCCCTGGGTCTGGAGTGCAGTGGCATGATCTTGGCTCACCGGCTCCACCTCCCGAGATCACGCCATTCTCTGCCTCAGCCTCCTGGTAGCTGAGACTATAGGCACCTGCCACCCGCCCGGCTAATTTTTGTATTTTTTAGTAGAGGCGAGGGGTTTCACCATTTTGGCCAGGCTGGTCTCGAGACTCCTGACCTCCAGGTGATCCAGATCCCTCGGCCTCCTAAAGTGCTGGGATTACAGGTGCCAAACCACTTTCTTGTCCTGGCCTCTTTCAAAGATCCCCCTAGCACCAGTCTCTGTTCTTCCTCACCCTTTCCCCATGCCCCCCAATTCACACTGTTTTTATACCAGGCACATACCTCCGATTCACACTGTATGTATACCAGGCTCATGACCCCGATTCACACTGTCTATATTTATACCAGGCTCATGCCCACAGTTAACACTGTACTTATACCAGGCTCGTACCTGATTCACTGTCTGGACTTATACCAGGCTCATGCCCTGATTCACACTGTCTGTACTTACACCAGGCTCATGCCCCAATTCACACTGTCTGTATTTATACCAGGGCACTATGGGAGGCCTTACTCGGGGCATGGAGAAGCATCCGGTTCCTGTTGTCCTGGGAACTTCCGGCCCACTGGCGGCGTTTGTGATCACACAAAGCAGGAGTAAAGAAATGCAACTGTGGGTGTGGCATGACAAAGGGAAGGCACGTGGTACCAGGAGGCTCGTGAAAAGGGGAGGAGTGGGGAGAAGACTGGAGGAAAGGACATTTCAGCTGAGATGTGGAAGGATGAGCAGAGGTCGGTGTTTAAAGGAAGGAGTATCAGGCGGAGAGAGCAATACGTGCGAAGGTGCTGCATAGCAGATGTTCAAAACGAAATTGACTGAGGAGGTGGGAGGGACTGGGCCGGAGGTCAAGCGTGGCTGGGGCTGATGGAGGGAGGCGAGGCCAGAGGTGGGCGGGGCCAGGCAGGCGGGCTCGAGGGCGGCACCGGGAGAATGGTCGCCGTGAGCGGTAGGGACGATTGTGGGGCGTGAGTCTGGAATGATAGGCCTGGATATAGGTTTTAAACCGTTCTGCAAGCGATAAGGGGATCCACAGGGGAGATGAGTGGGGAGCTGTTGCGAAGATTCCAGTGGGATGATGGTGAAAAGCTGGGGCAATCCCAGCTGCTGGGGTCTTCCACAGAACAAAGTCCAAATGCAGGCCAGCTTTGCATTTCCTGTGTGTGTGTTGTTTGAGATGGAGTTTGGTTCTTGTTGCCCAGGCTGCAGTGCAATATGGCGAGATCTCGGCTCACAGCGACCTCCATACTCCGGGTTCAAGCATTTCTCCTGCCTCCAGCCTCCCAAGTAGCTGAGATTATAGCACATCCACCATGCCCGGCTAATTTTGCATTTTAGTAGCAACAGGGTTTCACCATGTTAGTCCGGGCTAGTCTTGAACTCCCGACCTGGTGATCCAGCCTTCTAAAGTGCTGGGATTACAGGCATGAGCCACTGCACCTGGCCTACATTTCCTGTTTCATCCTCCACTGTTTTCTTCCACAACCACGGGCCCAGCCGATCTGAGTTGCTTTCGAGGTTGAGCCGACCTCTGAGGGCTTTATTCTGGCTATTTCACCTGCTTCTCCAAAAGCCACATGTCAGATCCCTCCATCCTTTGAGGGTGGCTCCAAGGCCACCTCCTCTGTAAACCCACCAAGATTCCTCCAGCTCTGCCAGAGGAATAATAAACCCTAACACTCTTGGAGCGGTATATCTGCGTGCTGGGAACAATGCTAAATGCTGCCACCCGATAGAGGCAATTCATTCTCTGTAGTCTGTTCTCATGTCACTAATAAAGACATACCTAGACTGGGTAATTCATAAAGGAAAGAGGTTTTTTTAAGGAAGAGGTTTAACTGACTCACAGTTCAGCATGGCGGAGAGGCTCAGAAAACACAATCATGGCAGAGAGGGGTGAGTAAACCGTCCTTCTTCATGGTGGCTTAGGAAGGAAAAGTGCTGAACAAAGGGAAAGTCCTTATAAAAACCATCACATTGGCACAGTGCGATTGGCTCACGCCTGTAATTCCAGCACTTTGGGAGGCAGTGGGTGGATCACCTGAAATGGAGTTCAAGACCAGCCCCTGGCCCACATGTAAAACCCTGTCTCCACTCAAAATACAAAATGAGCCGGGTGTGGTAGCAGGTGCCTATAATCCCAGCTACTCAGGAGACTGAAGCAGGAGAAATTACTTGAACCGGGGCCGGAGGAAGCTGCAGTGAGCTGGTGCCATTGCATGGCTGAGGTGGGTGAATCACCTGAGGTCAGGAAGTTGAGACCAGACTGTCCAAGATGGAAAAACCCTGTCTCTACTAAAAATACAAAAATGAGCTGGCGTGGTGAAGCCTGCCTGTAATCCCAGCAACTTGGGAGGCTGAGGCAGGAAAATCCCTTGAACCCGTGGCCGGAGGTTGCAGTGAGCAGACCGTGCCACTGCACTCCAGCCTGGGCAGCAAGAGGCAGAACTCTGTCTCAGAAAAAAAATCCACCAGATCTCGCGGGGCTCACTGTGCAGAGAGCAACACATGAGGGGTGCTGCCCAGAAGTTCAGTGACCTCCACTGGGTCCTCCGAGGAGACGAGGGGATTATGGGAACTACAATTCAGGATGAGATTTGGGTGGGGACACAGCTAAGCCATTATCACCTTCCTAACCTCCCAGCGAGGCAGGGTTGTGGTGGTGTTCATGGAAACTGAAGAGATGGGGGCAGAGCACAGACCATGATGGATGTGGTACAGAAGCAACTGGGAGGGGGAAAGCCAGATCAACCGGGCCCTGGGCCAGGGAGCAGTGGCGCATGCCTGTAATTTCAGCCTGTGGGAGGCCAAAGGTGGGCAGATTGCTTGAGGTCAAGAATTCAAGACCAGCCTGGGAAACATGGCAAAACCCCATCTGTACAAAAATACAAAATTAGCTGGGTGTGGTGGCGTGTGTCTGGAGCTCCAGCTACTCGGGGAGGCTGAGGCAGGAGGGATCACGGCTTGAGCCTGGGAGGCATGATGAGCGAGATCATGCCACGTGCTCCAGGCTTAGCAGCAGAGCTGAACTCTGTCTCAAAACAAAAAAAAAAAAGTGGGGGCGTGGTGACTCACCTGTAATCCCAGCACTCTGGGAGGCCCGGTGAGGATGGATCGCGAGGTCAGGGGATGAGACCATCACAGCTAACATGAGTGAAACCCGTCTCCACTAAAAATACAAAGTGGAAGGCGGTAGCGGTGGCTCAAGCCTGTAATCCCAGCACTTTGGGAGGCCGAGGCAGATTGGATCTTGAGGTCAGGAGGTCAGAGACCATCCTGGCTAACACAATGAAACCCGTCTCTACTAAAAATACAAAAAAATTAGCGTGGTGGCGCCTGTAGTCAGCCTTCACTTGGGAGGCTGAGGCAGGAGAATGGGGCGTGAACCCGGGGAGGCGGGAGGAGCTGCAGTGAGCGAGAGATCGCCACTGCACTCCAGCCTGGGCGACAGGCCCGAACTCCCGCCTCAAAAAATTAGCCAGGCGTGGTGGCCCGGTGCCGTAGTCTGGCTACTTGGGAGGCTGAGGCAGGAGAATGGCGTGACCCTGGGGAGTGAGGAGGTTGCAGTGAGCCGAGATCGCGCCACTGCACTCCAGCCCGGGCGACAGAGCGAGACTCTGTCTCAAAAACAAAGGAACAAACAAACAAAAAGGGCCTGAGGGTCCCATAAGGGAGTCAGGATTTTGTCCTGCAGGTACAGGGAGCCAATGAAGGATATGAAGTGGGGACAGGATCAGATTTTCATTTTAGGAATGATCTCTCTGACTACTGTGTAGAGTATGGGCTGGAGATTGGGAGCAGACAGTTTCAAAGACTGGAACGAAGTAGAGGATTGAAAAAGAGTTCAGATTTGAGAAGTTCTGAGGGTAGAATCCATGGGTTTTGGTGAAAGGTGAGATGGAGGGTGGAGGAGGAACGGGACTCGAAGGATTCCAGGGTTCCCGGCTTGGGTGCAGGATGAGTGGGTGCCCTTCCTCCAGCTGGGAACCAGGAGAGGCGTGTGCAGTGTTAGGGCTTAGATTTGGGCAGAGGTGGGAGTGCAGCGGGGTGTAGCGGAAAACCGGCCTCGTGTGCAGGAGTCGTCACACGAGGGATGCAGCTGGGGGCCATCCGGGGCAGATGGATGGGCAGACAGGACTGTGGGCGGGGCGGATGGAAGACAGACAGGACTGGCTGGAAGCGGGGCAGATGGAAGGCAGACAGGACTGTGGGCGGGCGGGGCAGATGGAGACAGACAGGACTGTGAAGCGGGGAGATGGAACAGACAGGACTGTGAAGCGGGGCGGATGGAAGACAAAGCAGGACGTGGGCGGGGCAGATGGAAGATGGGCAAAGACTGTGGTGGGGCGGATGGAAGACAGACAGGACTGTGGTAGGGCAGATCAAACAGGACTATGGGCAGAGACAGGTGGAAAGAACAGGACTGTAGGGAACACTGACTCATAAATAAAAAGAGGTCACTGGGGAGAAAGAAGGCTGGAAGGGAGCCTGAGGAGGAGCGGGAGAGGGCAGGAGGGCAGCAATTGGGAAGTGCAAGATGGGAAAGAAGCAGGGAGTGTCTGACAGTGCCCTGTCCCGCATAGGTCAAGCAAGATAAGGACGAAATATCAAACTATTAGCAATGCTGGGTCGTGCTTACCCTTGGCAGGAGGGTTTCAAAGGAGCCCGTGAGGGGAGGAGGGGCCGGTGGGGGAGGAGGGGCCCGTGGGGGATGAGGGGCCCGTGGGGGATGAGCCGCCCGTGGGGGATGAGCCAGTTGTGGGGATGAGGAGCCCGTGGGGGGATAAGGAGCCCTGGGGGGATGAAGAAGCTCAGACAGCATGTGGAGGCAGCTCTTAGGAGCTCACCTGTGGATGCGAAGAGGGTGATGGTAGAGCAAATACAACTGGGTGGACAAAAGGGGTTTCTTTCAGATGGGAAAGGAGGAGAGCTGCAGAGAGGGAAGGGGGATGAGACCGAGTGATGGGTGCCATGATGCCCCGGGGCAGCAGAGAGAGGCTGAGGTCTGGACTAGAGCTCAGGGACGGCCTGTGGACACGGTGCGGAGGGCAATCTTGTTCTTGGAAATTGGATGAGGGGGCTGGGTGTGGTGGCTCACACTGGTAATCCCAGCACTGTGGGAGGCTGAAATGGGCAGATCACCTGAAGGCAAGAGTTCAAGACCAGCCTGGCCAACATGGTGAAACGTCGTTTCTACTGAAAATACAAATATCAGCCAGGCTTGATGGCATGTGCCTGTAGGCCTGGCTACTTGGAAGGTTGAAGCAGGAGAATCACTTGAGCCTGGGAGGTGGAGGTTGCAGTGAGCTGAGATCGCACTATTGCACTCCAGCCTAGGTGACAGAGTGAGGCTCTGTCTTAAAAACAACACAACAAAAAAAGAATTTGGAACGGTACCTAACATTTAGTAGGTACTCAGTGAATATTAGTGATATTAGCCCTCAGCACTGGGCTCCCTCAACTCCCTCCTCCCTGGCTGCTGATTTTTCCCTTTAGAAATTCATTTCCACAACTACACTCCACCCCTTTGCCATCCCCTGACCCGACTCCTGCTTTGAAACTCAACTCCTAACTTCCCTCTCACCCTCTCATGCCCTTTGTCTTCTCTGAGCTTGTGGTCGCTTTTCTCTTCCAAGTTTATCACCGTCTCCCTGGCCCTGCTCCCTCCCACCCCAGCCCAACCCTTCGGTGTGTCACCTCAGCCACCTCGCCAGCGTCTTCCTCGCCGCCTGGCCCTGCTCTCACGGCAGCTCTGCCATCCTCAGCCTTGGGGTGACCCGATACGCATGTCTAGGAACCTGCACCTACAGCTGGAGCAAATCACACGTGGATGGCCGACAACAACACCCCACAGGCCGATAATACCCCACAGATCGATAACAACAGTCCACAGGCAGAAAACAACACCTCGCAGGCCAATAACAACACTCCACAGGCTGATAACAACAACGCATGGGCTGATAACACCCTGCAGGCTGATAACAACACCCCACAGGCCAACAACACCCCATAGGCCAAAAACAACACCCCCCAGTCTGATAACAACATCCCACAGGCCAACAACAACAACCCACAGGCTGATAATACCCCACAGATCAATAACAACAGTCCACAGGCAGAAAACAACACCTCACAGTCCAATAACAACACTCCACAGGCTGATAACACCCCACAGGC
>NW_022161998.1:0-8889 GCF_008728515.1 Papio anubis
ATATATATATATATATATATTTTTTTTTTTTTTTTAGACAGAGTCTCACTCTGTTGCCCAAGCTGGAGTGCAGTGGCCAGATCTCAGCTCACTGCAACCTCCACCTCCCAGGTTTACGCCATTCTCCTGCCTCAGCCTCCCGAGTAGCTGGGACTACAGGCGCCCACCACCTCGCCCGGCTAGTTTTTTGTATTTTTTAGTAGAGACGGGGTTTCACCGTGTTAGCCAGGATGGTCTCGATCTCCTGACCTCGTGATCCACCCACCTCGGCCTCCCAAAGTGCTGGGATTACAGGCTTGAGCCACCACGCCCGGCCATCTCATATATTTTTCAAACATTCTTGTACTAGATAGTCTTTATTATTTATTTTATTGTATTTTATTGTATTTTATTTCATTTTATTTTATTTTATTTTATTTTTGAGATGGAGTTTTGCTCTTGTTGCCCAGGTTGGAGGGCAATGGCGCGATCTCAGCTCACTGCAACCTCTGCCTTCTAGGTTCAAGCTATTCTCCTGCCTCAGCCTCCCGAGTAGCTGGGATTACAGGCGCATGACACTATGCCCACCTAATTTTTGTATTTTTAGTAGAGATGAGGTTTCACCTTGTTGGTCACACTGGTCTCAAACTCCTGACCTCAGGTGATCCACCAGCCTTGGCCTCCCAAAGTGCTAGGATTACAGGCGTGAGCCACCATGGCCAGCATTTAGATGGTCTTTAATATTTGATATCAGATGAGAATTCAAAAATACATTTCATCGGCCGGGCGCGGTGGCTCAAGCCTGTAATCCCTGCACTTTGGGAGGCCGAGACGGGCGGATCACAAGGTCAGGAGATCGAGACCATCCTGGCTAACCCGGTGAAACCCCGTCTCTACTAAAAATACAAAAAACTAGCCGGGCGTGGTGGCGGGCGCCTGTAGTCCCAGCTACTCTGGAGGCTGAGGCAGGAGAATGGCGTGAACCCGGGAGGCGGAGCTTGCAGTGAGCTGAGATCCGGCCACTGCACTCCAGCCTGGGCGACAGAGCGAGACCCCGTCTCAAAAAAAAAAAAAAAAAAAAAATACATTTCATCAATATCTCCAAAGACTAAGTATCTGTGAAACAAAAACACGACTAAACCTTCAGGCTTTTTTTTCTTTTTTTTTTTTTGAGTCGGAGTTTTGCTCTTTTTGCCCAGTCTGGAGTGCAATGGTGAGATCTCAGCTCACCACAGTCTCGGCCTCCCATGTTCAAGCAATTCTCCTACCTCAGCCTCCCGAGTAGCTGGGATTACAGGCATTTGCCGCCACGCCCAGCTAATTTTGTATTTTTAGTAGAGATGGGGTTTCTTCATGTTGGTCAGGCTGGTCTTGAATTCCCGACCTCAGGTGATCCGCCCGTCTTGGCCTCCGAAAATGCTGGGATTACAGGTGTGAGGCACCGCGCCCGGCCTCCCTCAGGCTTTTTTAAGAAATATTCAGTCTGGGCCGGGCGCGGTGGCTCAAGCCTGTAATCCCAGCACTTTGGGAGGCCGAGACGGGCGGATCACGAGGTCAGGAGATCGAGACCATCCTGGCGAACACGGTGAAACCCCGTCTCTACTAAAAAATACAAAAAACTAGCCGGGCGAGGCGGCGGGCGCCTGTAGTCCCAGCTACTCGGGAGGCTGAGGCAAGAGAATGGCGTAAACCCGGGGGGCGGAGCTTGCAGTGAGCTGAGATCCGGCCACTGCACTCCAGGCCGGGCGACAGAGCCAGACTCCGTCTCAAAAAAAAAAAAAAAAAAGTAGGAAGAAAAAGAAATATTCAGTCTGATAGATTGTCAGACAATGAAAGAGGTCGGGCAACTTGATGAATTCATGTTAACAAAATTTCACTCTAGTTTGATTTTAGAACTTGTTCTTAACTCCACTACACTCAATTTTGAAATAGGGTAGTAACACCAGTTTAGAATCCTTGACAGAATGAATGATAAAACTCTTAAAATTGTTATTCAGTTCACGTGATTGACTACATTATTTTGATTTGGTTCCTTGTGGGAAGGAATTTTCAGTGAAATGTAGAAAGAGTGCTGGACCAGAAACAATACGATCTGGTTGGAGTCCTCGCTCCAGCATTATACAGCTGTGAGACTCCTCTGTCATTTAACCTCTAAGGATTATAAGAACACTACACAGGTGCAAAATACCGTCATTATTCTATGACTTTTTATCACTCTGGTCCCCTGAGGTTTCATAGGTGCCATGTTTCCTTCTCCTTGTGCCATGTCTCTCTCTCTCCCTCCATGTCTCTTTCTCTCCCTCCGTATCTCTCTCTCTCTCTCTTTGATTTTTGAAAGCATTTAAGTAAAGCGTCTCAGAGCCACATGTGGGATATTAATGAACCAGAGAGTATACAGAAGGGTGGTTACCTAGCAAATACTAAGCTTTACGCTTGGAGGTTTATGATAATGGCAGTGACACAGGGGAAAAGGTCATAACAGATCAGAGGTAAAGGGAAGTTTTTCTATTAATATTTATAACTTAATGAGGAGGAAAAAGTTAGAGAAACGAAAAGAAGAAAACAAAAAGAGGAAACTGGGATGAAATCACACCCAATAAAGATACTTGGTATTACAAATAAAACTGCATTCCTTCCTGTCATTCCTCCCACTAAGATGGTTCTAAAATCTAAGGATAAAGTTAGAAAATACTATTTTCTCTGGTTGAGTAAAACAAGAATCATCATACTATGGGTGGACTGTCATTCCCTATCAATGGAAAATTTTGCAAAAGAAATAACACTTTTTAGAGAGTAAATCATAGAATATTCTCCAAAACAAATAAGAAAACAGTATGAAAAATAAATCAGGGAAGAATAATTAGGGAACTCTAAAAAGTTAGGAAAATGTTGAAAAAGAGCCAATGGAAATAACAAAGGCAATCTAAAAAGATAGAAATTCAGGAAGAAAATAATTAGAATAAAATTTTGTTGATGTATCTTCATTACTGCTCAAGGGAAAAAGGTAACTGTATCTGAAGGGAAAATTGAAGTATTCCCTTAGATAAAGATGCTGTGTAATTTACCAGGTGTAATTCATTGTGACCTAAATTAAGTGTGCTTCATGAAATTCCCCTTGCTGTGATTCAAAACTCAGAAATACACATTTGATTCCTAATTTGATTTCCAGGGACCTTGATAGTATTAATAAGTGAGTGCCCTAGGTAGTAGACACATCGTTTCTGTCGTGGGAGCAAGATCTCCCACTGTAAAGTAACCAATTATTTGTTTGGTTTTTAAGTCATTCTCTCAGGTACTTGAACAGTGTGAACTGATTTCCCACAGCCTGATTTCCCCCAGAGAAACCTAACCAAATCAGGCTTCTAAATCTGAACACTTTAACATCAGACCTCAGTGACCTCAGAAAACTACAGCATCCCATGACACGACACACAGACCAGAGCAGCCACCTGAGCTCCTTCAGCCCAGGGCTGCCATTGTGCACTGCCATTAATTTCCCAAGGAACCTGTATGGGAACTTGAGCTTCTATACTTTCCGAAGTCCAGGAATGCAGGGAGAAGGCCAGCATCTGTAGCTCTGGCATCTGGAAGAGGATTGTGGTCAGCTTTTTGAAGTTCAACCATCACTGTGTTCCTGTGACTATAATGTTTAAAACTGAAGAATTTATAAACTGCATGGGTGAATTTATAAATGGCATGGGGTGGCAGGATTTACTGCTTCTTTTTTTAAGTTTCATAACAGCGATGGTTAAATGATGAGAGTTAAGCTCTGAAAGAGCTTGGGTACAGCAGTTTTAAAGCTAAGTATTTAACGTAAAGACTATTGAGCCGAGCACAGTGGCTCACGCTTGTAATCCCAGCACTTTGGGAGACTGAGGTGGGCAGATCACAAGGTCAAGAGTTCGAGACCAGCTTGCCCAATATGGTGAAACCCCATCTCTACTAAAAATACAAAAATTAGCCGGGCATGGCGGCGCATGCCTGTAATCCCAGCTACTTGGGAGGACAAGCCAGGAGAATTTCTTGAACTCGGGAGGCAGAGGTTGCAGTGAGCCAAGATCGCACCACTGCACTCCAGCCTGGGTGACAGAGCAAGACTCCCTCTCAAAAACAAAGGCTTGAACATAACTATGCCTTGCTTTTCACTATTTGCCAAAATTGGGTTCACAGTCTCATTCCGCATCCTCATAGCCCCAGTGAAGAAATTGAAACCCAGAGGAGTTGGCTTTTTTGTATGTTGCTTGTGTTTTTGTTTTGAGACAGGGTCTCTCACTCTGTCACCCAGGCTGGAGTGCAGTGGTGCAATCTGGGTTCACCTTGACCTTCTGGGCTCAAGCAATCCTCCCACCTTAGTCTCCCAAGTATCTGGGAACACAGGTATGTGCCACTACACCCAGTAAATGTTTTTTTATTATTTTTTATAGAAACAGGGTCTTGCTATATTGCCCAGACTTGTCGCAAACTCCTGGGCTTAAGCAATCCTTCCGCCTCAGCCTTCCAAAGTGCTGGGATTACAGGCATGAGCCACCACACCCAGTCCCACAGGAGCTTTGAGACTCAAAACCAAGAAGTGAGCTAATGACCAGATCCATTATGACAAGCTGACGATTGAGATCCATTATAATGTTTACATTTGTTGTTCTCAGCCAGCAGCAGAACCATCTGTCTATGATAACTTACTTCTTCACAAGGGTTGCCAGTTCCCTGCTTTCCACAGTCCCCTGACCCAAGGCAGAATGCTGCCCTGTGTGGCAGTGAAGGTAGAGGGAATCATTAATCAGACAGCTCCTGACATTGACCTGTTAATCTTACTCTCTTCCTTCTGAGTGTATGGAAATCAGTCCAGAGAAAAAAAAACAATCGATTTCAATTTTTTGGACATCCTACCTCAAGCCATGAGTATTTTTCAGTAAAAATTTCCATCAAGTCTGTTTTATTTAAACTTTTATTTTTAATTAATAAATAATAGTTATACTTATTTATGGGACACAATGTGATGTTTTCGTAGATGCATATACACTGTAGAATGATTATATCAGACCGGGGGCGATGGCTCATGCCTATAATCCTAGCACTTTGGGAGGCCGATCACCTGAGGTTGGGAGTTCGAGACCAGCCTGACCAACAAGGAGAAACCCCATCTCTACTAAAATGCAAATAGCCATGGCAGCACATGCCTGTAATCCCAGCTAGCTAGGGAGGTTGAGGTGAACGCTGTGGTTGCAGTGAGCCAAGATCATGCCATTGCACTCAGCCCAAGCAACAAGAAAACTGTGGGTCCCCTCAAAAAAAAAAAAAAAAAAAAAAAAAAAAAAAAAAAAAAAAAGAATGATTATATCAAATTAACATATCCATTACCTCACATACTTAAGTTTGTGTTTTGAGACAGAGTCTCGCTTCTGTCACCCAGGTTGGAGTGCAGTGGCATGATCTCGCTCACTGCACGCTTCTCTGTCTCCCCTGGTTCACGCCATTCTCCTGCCTCAGCCTCCAGAGTTGGACTACAGTCACCTCGCTAACCACTGACTAATTTTTGTATTTTTCTTTTTTTTAGTAGAGACGGGTTTCACTGTGTTGACCAGGATGGTCTCGATTTCCTGACCTCGTGATCCACCCGCCTTGGCCTCCCAAAGGGCTGGGATTACAGGCATGAGCCATTGCAACTGGCCTATTATTATTAATTATGGTCATCATACTGTTCAATAGGTCCTGAAAACTTACTTCTCCTGTCTAACTGAAACTTTGTACTTTTTTTTTTGAGTCAGAGTCTTGCTCTGTCACCCAGGCTGGAGTGCAGTGGCACGATCTCGGCTCACTACAACCTCTGTCTCCTGGGTTCAAGCAATTCTCCCACCTTGGCCTCCTGAGTAGCTGGGATTACAGGCACGTGCCACCACTCTGGGCTAATTTTTTATTTTTAGTAAAGACAGGAGCCACCACCCCACTTATTTTTAGTAAAGACACGGTTTCACCATGTTGGCCAGGCTGGTCTCAAACTCCTGACCTCAAGCGATCTGCCTGCCTTGGCCTCCCAAAGTGCTGGGATTACAGGCGTGAGCCAGTGCACCCAACTGAAACTCTGTACCTTTTGATCAACATCTCTGCATTCCACATCCCCATTCCCATCCCCGGCTTCTAGTAACCACCATTCTCTTTTTCACTTTTGTAAGTTCAATTTTTTTTTATTCCACATATAAGTGAGATCATGCAATATTGTCTTTCCATGCCTGGCTTATTTTAATATAATGTCCTCCAGGTTCATTCATGTTGTCACAAGTGACAGGATTTCTTTCTTTTCTAGGGCTGAATAGTATTCTGTTGAATATATATATTTTTCAGACAAATGTTGTAGAACTTTTCCCGTTTTCTTCTAGTAGTTTTACAGTTTCAGGTCTTAGGTTTAAGTCTTTAATTCATTTTGAACTGATTTTTGCTAATAGTGTGAGATAAAGGTCCAATTTCATTCTTCTAAATATGGATATCCAGTTTTCCCAACACCATTTATTGAAGAGACTGTCCTTTCCCCGTTGTGAAACAAAAAGACACTGAATAGCCAAAGCAATCTTGCACACACTCAGAAAAAGTCACAGGCATCATATTATCTTACCTTAAAATATAAAGTTATAGTTATCAAAATAGCATGGCACTGGCATAAAAACAAACACATCAACCAATGACAGAATAGAGAGCCCCGAAATCAACCCTCCCATTTAAAGTCAGTTCATTTTCAAAAAAGATTCCAAGACATGAGTTTAGATACCTGAAAATTATAGGACTAGAAGGAATTTTAAAAGCTCATTGTTCCAACCCTTTTTTTGTTGTTGTTTTTATTTGTTTGTTTGAGACAGAGTCTCGCTCTGTCACCCAGGCTGGAGTGCAGTGGTACGATCTCTGCTCATTGCAACCTCTGCCTCCCAGGTTCAAGCAATTCTCCTGCCTCAGCCTCCCAAGCAGCTGGGAGTACAGGCGCCCACTACTACACCTGGCTAATTTTTGTATTTTTAGTAGAGACGGGGTTTCACCATATTGGCCAGGCTGGTCTCGAATTCCTGACCTTGTGATCCACCCACATCAGCCTCTCAAAGTGCTGGGATTATAGGAGTGAGCCACTGCACCTGGCTTTTTTTTTTTTTTTTTTTTGAACCAGAGTTTCACTCCTTTGCCCAGGCTGGAGTGAAGTGGTGCAATCTCAGCTCAATTCAACCTCCACCTTCCAGCTTCAAGTGATTCTCCTGCCTCAGCCTCCCGAGTAGCTGAGATTATAGGTGCCCGCCACCAAACCTGGCTAATGTTTGTATTTTTAGTAGAGGCAGGGTGTCACCATGTTGGCCAGGCTAGTCTCGAACCCCTGACCTCAGGTGATCCACCCTTCTCGGCCTCCCAAAGTGCTAGGATTACAGGCATGAGCCACTGAGCCCACCCTCCAACCCTTTTCTTTAGGTTAAAAAATGCCAGTCAAGCTGGGTGTGGTGGCTTATGCCTGTAATCCCAACACTTTGGGAGACCAAGGCAGGCAGATCACTTGAGGCCAGGAGTTCAAGATCAGCCTGGCCAACATGGTGAAACCCCGTCTCCACTAAAAATACAAAACTTAGCCAGGCATGGTAGCACATGCCTGTAATCCCAGCTACTCAGAGGCTGAGGCATGAGAATTGCTTAAACCGGAGAGGCAGAGGTTGCAGTGAGCTGAGATCATGCCATTGCACTCCAGGCTGTGTGACAGAGAGAACTGTCTCAAAAAAAGAAAAAAAAAAAAAAAGTGCCGATCAATGATTTGGACTAAGAACTTAAAATAATTCTTCCACACTGAGAGTGATTTGCTCTGGTCTAGCAATCCTCTCATCCTCTCTAATCATTCTTTAATTTTCCTTTAATCCCTGACTTCTCACTAGAGACAGCCCTCATTTCTTCTTTCTCTCCTCTCTTTGACATGTCTTAAGGCTAAATGATTACATACAAAGCAAGTGAATTATATAGCACCAAGTACCAACCACAGTGCATGGTAGTGATAGTCCTCACTTTATTTATGTACTTACATCTTCATGGTCATTCTCCTCCTTTTAATGGTAAAGAACTTGGAAAGTAGATCTGTACAGCATCAAGCACTATCACACATAAAAATTTTGATTAGCCATTTAATCAAAATTCTATTTCATTCTTTATACACAAATGGGTTTCTGCATTTCCTTTCTGCATATTCCCCACTCTATATAGTTTATGTCCTGGCAGAGATAAGAGTGAGCCAGTGGCCTCTGGAAGATTCTGAGCTGGCAGAGCACCTAATGAAACAAATACCCTTTCTCATATATGTCATGTTTCCGGGAAATCCTGGCCTGTACTAATAGAACAGTCAATGATTATTTTCCAAAGGTTATTGGAAAAAGTGCTCTGAGTACAAAACCCTAGGTGCAAACTTTTTCTATAAATGTCCAGGGAGTAAATAGCTTATGTTTTGCAAACTAAATGCAACCATATATCTCTGTCATAGTAGCTCCAAAACAGTTACAGACAATATGTAACTAAATGAGAAAGGCTGTGTTCCAATAACATCTTGTTTACAAAACACCTACCAGAGAACATTGTTTCTGCCTACTTGTCATCTTTCCACATAAGAAAGAAACTTCGGCCGGGCGCGGTGGCTCAAGCCTGTAATCCCAGCACTTTGGGAGGCCGAGGCGGGCGGATCACGAGGTCAGGAGATCGAGACCATCCTGGCTAACATGGTGAAACCCCGTCTCTACTAAAAATACAAAAAACTAGCCGGGCGTGGTGGCGGGCGCCTGTAGTCCCAGCTACTCGGAGGCTGAGGCAGGAGAATGGCGTAAACCTGGGAGGCGGAGCTTGCAGTGAGCCGAGATCGCGCCACTGCACTCCAGCCTGGGCGACACAGCGCGAGACTCCGTCTCAAAA
>NW_022161999.1:0-73119 GCF_008728515.1 Papio anubis
TTCTTCATAGACAGTGCCTTCTCACTCTGTCCTCATGTGGCCAAGCTTGAACAGCTTCCTAGAGCCTCTTTTAGAGGGCACTAAACCCACTCATGAAGGCTGTGCCCTTATAATGTATTCACCTCCCCAAGACCTCACCTCCTAAGACTATCACCCTGGAGGTGAAGACTTCAACATATGAATTTGGGGGATTCAAATATTCAGTCCACAGCAGCTTCCAAGGGTGGTCCTTCACCAAGGGTGGATCTGGTCATGCTTATCCACGTGTATTTCCTTATTGGAGCTGCTGGCCGTGGGTGATTGCTTACCAGTGAGGAAGGGTCCCTGGTTTGCTTGGTTAGACAGCCGAGACATGCACTCAGTGGCCCTCACTGACTGAGGTCAAGACGCCAGCACACCTCTGGTGTAGCTGAGAAAGAATGAGAGGGCTTAGGGAACGGGATACTGTTATGGTTTTGTCCTGTGTAGCTCATCCTGCACCTCTATGCCTTGTAGATGTTCCCACCTTTTAGCGGGTAGATCCTTTCCCCTGAATGGGGAAAGAAATTTTACTCCAGAGCTCGGCCTCAGAGACAAGCTAACCACGTCATATTTCTTCATTCCTTTAACAAATGTTTCACAGTGTTCACTCTATGCCAGATCTTGCTCTGAAACCTTTGCAAAAATAATTCACTTAACCTGCAGCACCACAGGTGTTTTGCTGGTGATACTGTTATTATTCCCATTTTGCAGGTAAGAAACTGAGGCATAGAAGGGCTACATGGATGGCCATGGCCACAGAGCTGACAGAGCATCCTGATCCCTTCCGGGTCACTCAGCATGAAGCTCCTACCTCCACACAAGGTGGAGAGGCCCCAGGCCCGCACCTCTCTCCTTGGCATGAATTTGGTCTCCAAATGTGCTGTGAGTACATACACATGGACAAGAAGCACATGAGCCTCCCCAGAGCAGACAGGATTCTCAAGGATGCTATGCCCACTCTGGAAGGGTGCCCCTGCTGGGTGCCTCTGCCCTCTCTTGTCCCCCTTCCTGAGGTACAGACCCTCACAGGCCCAGCCTTGTGCAGAGCCCAGTTCCAGTCCCTGTCTGGGCAGAGCCTGTGGCCTGGCTGTGTCCCCAGAGCCCAGTGCCTCCCAGACACAGCTGGATCCGACAGCCCTGCCCCTGTGGGTCCACATCCCTCCTTCTGACCTCCCAACTTGGCTATGCATTTTATCCTCATTTTAGAAAATCAGCACTTCTGGTGCTTGGGGTATAAACAGAGCTCCCAGCCCTGCCTGTTCAGGCATCTTGGGCAGGAGAAACCAGCCTTTTGCCCTTGGCCTAGGTGTCCACTCCAGTCTGTCTAATCACAGTGAGGATTCTGTTGTTGGGAAGCACCTGCACACAGAACATTCTCCCGGTGCCCCAGTGATGGACATTTCAAGCTGTTGCTGTGGAGCCGCCCGTGTGCAGGTTTTTTGAGGGATGGCTCTATCGCTGTGGGTGTACCGTGTCAAGAGCGAACACATCTGAAGATGTCGGTGGGGGCAATGGTGCTGCTCTGCACAGAGGCTGCACTCTGTGTGAGCTCACCCACAGAGGGAATAGAGTTCCCTTTCCAGCACCGGAGTGGGTGGGGCTCCTATGAAGAACAAAAATATGTGACCTTATTTGTACCCCATGCTGGTAGAACAGGTTGCACTGGCTATGTTTGTCTATAGTGTCTTTTGCCATGAGATATTTTTAATTTTTACATGGAAAAATCTGTCATTTCTTCCATTATGTATATATGTATATTGCAAATATATATATATATATTGCAAATTCAGAGTTTATGATGGAGTGTTTGCTGAGTAAAAGTCTTAAATGCCTATGGTGGAATCTGTCCATCATTTTGGGACGTATGTTGCAAGAAGCATTCCTCAGTTTGTTCACTGTGGTTCTCTTAACTGATCAGAAGTTTGAAATTTTTGTGTAGTCAGGTCTGTCAGTCTTTCTTTGTGGCTTCTGTCCTTTGTGGTGGGGGTGTTGAGGAGGACCACAAATAATGGCCCATCCCTCCCCGGACACACATACACACCAAATTCAGACCAAGTGAGGCCCATGAGTCAAACTGGTGGAAATGAAAATCCGCTTCAGTACTGACAGGGCTGGGTTGAGGCTGTGGGTTGGATAAGTAGCTGCCATGGGCTCCATGAAGCATGCCCCTCTAACAGACACCCTCTGGTGACAGTTGGATGGGAAAAATGAGGTGGAAACTGTCATGTTGCTTCCCTCGTTTTCCACTAGCAAGCCCAGACAGGGAGATGGTCAGCATTTCTGAGGTAGCAGTAACAGTAGCCTCAGAGTCTCACCCTTACACCTCATGTCATAGGATATTCATTTTGCTGTTATTTGTCTTGGCTAGAGAAATATGGTCCTAGGAGTCAAACATAGGGGCATCTTCTGTTTCCACAATTTCTAGATTGTGGCAGGAATGGAAGCTTCCTTGAGAGGTGCATTGGATATCTTTTTGCTGTGTAATGAATCATCCCAAAGCTCAATGACCATGCATTCAGGTCATCATTCTGTGGGTTGACAATTTGGGCTGGGCTCAGCAGGATAGTTATTCTGCTGGGCTTGGCTAGGTTCACTCTTGCTTCTGTGGTCAGCTGTTGGTTCTGTTGTTAGTTGGTGGGTCAGCTGGGATCTGGCTGGTTCTTACTGACATCACACACAGATCTATTAGTTGACTGGTTTGGGGCTGGGGTGCTTCAACACTTACCCAGTTTCTTAGCCTCACCAATACTTGTTCACATGGTTCCAGCTCTCCAAGAGCACCAGAGCAGGAGCTCCACAGCTTTACTTTGAATACCTTCTTTGATCAAAGCTAGTCACAGGCCAGTCCCTAATGAGGGGGTTGAGGGAGGTGGTGAAATTGATCGACGTCTTGACTGCAAGAGCTACAAAGGATCTGTGGCCATTTCTAATCTGCCACAGCAGGACAATTCTGCAGTAACATTGTGAGCCACTGCTGAGGCTCCCTCGGTTGAAACTCCGGCTCTTCCTGCTGTCATCACAGTGCTCTTAATTCTCCATTCTGCCTTCATTCAATCCCCTTACCGTGTGCAGCTTAGGCAAGTTTTTATTATCCACAGCTGAATCCTGTCTCCCACAGTATTTGATAGCATAAGGGGACTGCAGAGAATAACCTGAGGTGAAATTCTGGGATGGTTTCACACCTGGTGGGGTTTAGCCAGCGAGGATGAAGGATATTTGGAGTCCATGGCACCTGGTGAAAGCTGGGCAACCACCCATGCTCACCCAGAGGAAGTGCCTGTGCAGTGTGGGTCTGGTGGTGGCAGCACAGTACAGTGGGTGAAGGGCACAGGGCTGGGATGGGCTGCTCTGAGCTGCACTGGAGAGTCTAATGAAACAAGATGACATAGTTGGGCTTTTCAAATGCTGAGCCTGGGCCATGGTCAGAGAACAAGAAGGTTTCCATAATCACTAAAAGAATCTCTATCTCTAAGGCTGCTGAGTCTGATGTGTCCTCAAGTCAGCTTCAGGGCATTATTGGGAGGTTTGCTGAATGCCGATGTAGACTGGACTTCTTCATCCTCCCCAGGTCTCGCGGAGAATCAGGGCATGGACTGGGAAGGTGCTGGGACTCCGAGAATCAGGAGAGGGGAGCCATGAGCTGCATACCCTGACACCACCAAGCAGAAGTAGCCCCGTTTGATGGGTCTGGTCCTGCCTTTGTTTGAAGACCTTTGCTGTGGACCTCACCTGATGTGGTTACTTCCACAAGAAGGTGCTGATTTCCATCACTCACTCACTACTGAATCCCCACCGCCTCCAAACCTGCAATGGAAGAATCACAGATCCCGCATGTCCCAGGGGATCAGCACAAACCTAAATTGGGAAAAGAAGGCTTACACATCAAAAGGTTTGCAAGATTTGTCATTTATATTGTTAGGAAGACTGGGGGTGTGTAGGGGGTGGCTTTCTGCAAACACTAAACCTGGAGGAAGCACAAACTAGTGATTAGAGTCTGGTCGAGCTGTGTGCATTTACAAGAGATTCTGAATTCAGTATTTTTAGCTCAAGAAGCTGGAGGTGGCTGGGTGCAGTGGCTCACATCTGTAATCCCAGCACTTTGGGAGGCCAAGGCTGGTGGATCACGAGGTCAGGAGATGGAGACCATCGTGGCTAACATGGTGAAACCCTATCTCTATTAAGTATACAAAAAATTAGCCAGGCGTGGTGGTGGATGCCTGTAGTCCCAGCTATGTGGGAGGCTGAGCCAGGAGAATGGCGTGAACCCGGGAGGTGGAGCTTGCAGTGAGCAGAGATCGTGCCACTGCACTCCAGCCTGGGCAACAGAGCAAGATTACCTCTCAAAAAAAAAAAAAAAAAAAAAAGCTGGAAGTGCTTTTAACATTTTTCTTCATTGGTTGATTGAAGCCTGAGCTCCAGAGTCACCTCCATCAGTGGAGGGTGAGTCACTGAAGCGCCTTGGCATGACGTAGAGGAAGTAGTGGAAAATGAGGAAAGAGGTGCTCATCCCCTGACTCTCCCCCATGAAGACCCTGAGAAAAAGTCCCTCACCACGGCCTGGGAAATAGGTGGGAGAGCAAACGCTGGCTTTTGGCCCAGCCCCGAGGCTGTCCTCCTCAGGTGGGAGTGAGAGAGGGAGATGCTGATGGTAAAACGGCTCCCTGCCTGCAGTGGGGATGATGGGCAACCACATCCTAAAGGGTCAGATCGTAAAGAGAGAAGCAAAAATGAATGGATTCAGGTTGGTTAGAATGAATAAGTAAGTCTAGGAGCTAACTATTTGGGGATGAAATCAAAATAAAATAGAAAAACAATGAGAAAACCCAATCAAGGAGAGAAAAGAGGCACTCGCCCTCCACATCGCCTGCCTGGCCCTCTTCCAAGCGCACTTTCCTTCCTTTCATTCCTGCTCTAAAACCTTTTTTTTTTTTTTTTTTTTTTTGGGGCGGGGTCCCCCCTTTTCGCCCCCGCTGGAGTGCAGTGGCCCGATCTCCACTCACTGCAAGCTCCGCCTCCTGGGTTCATGCCATTCTCCTGCCTCAGCCTCCCGTGTAGCTGGGACTATAGGCGCCGGCCACCGCGCCTGGCTAATTTTTGTATTTTTAGTAGAGACAGGGTTTCACCGTGTTAGCCAGGATGGTCTCGATCTCCTGACCTCGTGATCCGCCCGTCTCGGCCTCCCAAAGTGCTGGGATTACAGGCATGAGCCACCGGGCTCAACCCCATTTTTAATTTTTTAAAATGTTAAAAAAAATTGTTTTTGAAACAACTCACTCTGTTGCCCAGGCTGGAGTGCAGTGGCACAATCTCAGCTCACTGCAACCTCTGCCTCCTGGGTACAAGTAATCCTCCTGCCTCACTTTTCCAAGTGGCTGGGACTACAGGTGCACACTGCCATGCCCGGCTAATTTCTTTTGTATTTTAGTAGAGACAGGGTTTCACCGTGTTGCCCAGGTTGCTCTTGAACTCCTGAGCTCAGGCAATCCACCTGCCTTGGCCTCCCAGAGTGCTAGGATTACAGGTGTGAGCCACCACACCCGGCCTAGATCCTGTCTTAAAAAAAAAAAAAAAAAAGAAAAAAATCTGTCAATAAAAATAACATATTTTAAAAATAATAGTGATAACTCCAAAATGTAGCACAATAACGTAAAATTATAGGCTGTAATGACAATCATTGCAACGTTATTGTCGTTTGCAATAACGACAATGCAAAAATATTAAATAAGATATTGGTAAATAGGATCAAGCAGCACATTTTTAAAAATCATACTCTGGGCCGGGCGCGGTGGCTCACGCCTGTAATCCCAGCACTTTGGGAGGCCCAGGCGGGTGGATCACGAGGTCAGGAGGTCAAGACCATCCTGGCTAACATGGTGAAATCCTGTCTCTACTAAAAATACAAAAAATTAGCTGGGTGTGGCGGCATGCGTGCCTGTAGTCCCAGCTACTCGGGAGGCTGAGGGGGAGAATGGCGTGAACCCAGGAGGCGGAGCTTGCAGGGGCCAGGCACAATGGCTTGCGCCTGTAATCCCCGTGTGTTGGGAGGTCAAGGCGGGAGGATTGCTTGAGGCCAGGACTTTGAGACCAGCCTGGGAAACGTAACAAGATCCTGGCTCTACAATGTTTGAAAAATTGCCTGGCTGTGGTAGTGCACACCTGTAGTCCTAGCTACTCGGGAGGCTGAGCCAGGGGGATCGCTTGAGCCTAGGAATTTGACTTTACAGTGAGCTATGATCACACCACTGCACTCCAGTTGGGGTGACAGAAAAAAAAACAACATGCACTGAAAAAAAAAAACCCCACACAACCATACTCTGAAACCGCGTGACGTCTACCATGGAATCATGGAATGTAAGGGTGGCTCTTTTTTTTTTTTTTTTCTTTTTTTTTTTGAGGCGGAGTCTCGCTCTGTCGCCCCAGGCTGGAGTGTAATGGTGAGATCTCCGCTCACTGCAACCTCTGCCTCCCGGGTTCAAGCGATTCTCCTGTCACAGCTTCCTGCGTAGCTGGGATTACAGGTGTATGCCATCATGCCTGGCTAATTTTTGTATTTTTAGTAGAGACGAGGTTTCACCATGTTGGCCAGGTTGGTCTCCAACTCCTGACCTCAAGTGTTCTGCCTGCTTCAGCCTCCCAAAGTGCCAGGATTACAGGCATGAACCACTGCGCCCAACCAGGATGGCTCATTAATGGAGAATATTTTAATACAATTCACCATATTAACAAATCAGAAGGCACAAGTTATTAACCTCTCCTTAGATACTTGAAGAGGCATTTTATAAAATTTAACATATTTTATTTTGTTGAGGAAATTTACATACAGTCAAATGGACAGATTTTTAAAACAATCTTAAACGTACGGAAAAGTTTCAACTTATTTTCTGGAACCATTTGAGAGTAAGTTGCTGACCCGATGCCCCATCACCCTCAAGTGCTTCAGTGTGTGGTTCCCATAGCAAGAATATTCTCCCAAATAATCAAAATCCAACTCTCAAAGTCAGGAAACTGGCTGGGCGTGGTGGCTCATGCCTGTAATCCCAGCACTTTGGGAGGCTGAGGGGGGGCAGATTACGGTCAGGAGATCGAGACCATCCTGGCGAACACGGTGAAACCTCGTCTCTACAAAAAATACAAAAATTAGCCGGGTGCGGTGGCGGCGCCTATAGTTCCAGCTACTCGGGAGGCTGAGACAGAAGAATCGCTTGAACCCGGGAGGTGGGGGGTGCAGTGAGCCGAGATCGCACCACTGCACACCAGCCTGGGCAACAGAGCGAGACTCTGTCTCAAAAACAAACAAACAAACAAACAAAAAACCCACCAAAGTCAGGAAACTGACACTGATGAAGCAGTGCCTTCAAGTTGTCAAACTCCCTGCAGATTTCATCACTTTCCTCACACGATCCCATCTGGAACTCCACACTGCATTCAGTTGCCCCATCTCTCCAGTCTCCTTCCGTTTGGATTCGTTCTTCAGTATTTCCTTGACTTTTATGTCCTGGACTCATTGGAAAAATCCCATGCCGGTTATTTTGTAGGATGTTCCTCAGTCTGGATCTGCCTGAGATTTCCTCGTTTTTAGATTCAAGATGTACATTGTTGTTACGAACATCTCAGAAGACAGGCTGTGTTCCCAGGGCACCCCATCAGGTCAACACACATTTCACTTTGCCCTGTTACAGACGATCTGCACCTTGATCAGTTCTCAGAATGTGAAGCTGCTCTCTCTCCCTCTGTAGTTACTAAACATTTTGTGAGAAGGTATATGGAGACTATGCAAATATCCTAGTCCTCATACGTCATGTAATTAATACATATCAGTGTGGATTCATGAATTCTTATTTATTCAATGCATTCTAATTGTAACTTTCAGTATTTATTTTATAGCTCAAATCATCCCAGATTTGACCACTTAAGCTAGCTCCTGTGTCTTTTTGACATACCCCCTTCATTTGTGTTTTTTTGTCTGTTTGTTTGTTTGAGACAGAGTCTTGCTCAGTCACCCAGGCTGGTATATGGTGGCATGATCACAGCTCACTGCAGCTCCACCTCCTGGGTTCAGGGGATCCTCCCACCTCAGCCTCCCAGGTAACTGAGACTATAGGTGCTCGCTACCAGTCCTGGCATTAATTTTTCTCTGTTTTGTTGTTGTTGTTGTTGTTTTTAGACAGAGTCTGGCTCTGTCACCCAGGCTAGAGTGCAATGGCGTGATCTCGGTTCATCGTAACCTCCCAGCCCTGGGCTCAAAGCACCTCCTGCTCCCAGCCTCCCGAGTAGCTAGGTACCTACCATGTCTGGCTAATTTTTTATATTTTAGCAGACGTACTCACCCACGCTGCCGGGCTGGTCTTGAACTCCTGAGCTCATGCATCCACACCACTTCGGCCTCCCAAAGTGCTGGAATTATAGGCATGAGCCACTGCACCCAGCGAGTCCCAGCTAATTTTTACAAAAACTGTTTGTAGAACCAGGGTCTTGCTATGTTGCCCAGGCTGGTTGCGAAGTCCTGGGCTTAAGGGATCCTCCCACCTCAGCCTCCCAAGCATCTGGGACTACAGGTGTGCACCACCACACAGGCCCCTTCATTCTTGAAGCACAACTTACTTTCTGATGTTACATGGTGTCTTAGGTTCTCATATAAGGTTCCCCTGAAACCAACCTAGTTACTAGCCATTCCTTCAAGGATCCCTAATTCCTTTTAGTGGAGGAGGTATTCCAATATACAGATCTTAAGTGTACAATTCAATGAGATTTGAGAAATGTATGCGCCATTGCAGACAATAGCCTCAATCAGTATAAGCCATTTCCATCACCCCAAAAAGTTACTTTGCCTCTTGAAGATTATTCCTAACCCCATAACTAATCACTCTTCTGATTTCACTCAACATAGATTCATTTTGCCTGTGAATTCATGATTATATTCAAATGAAGAATTCATTTATCCTTCATTTGAATAGAAATATTAAGTACACATGTTTTTGTGTTTGGCATTTTTTATTCCATCTAAAGTTTTTGAGGTTCATTCATGTTGTGGCATACATCAATCATTCATTTTTGGTTTTGCCTCATAGTATTTCATGATAGGGCTCTACCACGATTTCTTTATCACCTTGATAATGCTGTAGCATTATAGGCATTAGCCACCATGCCTGACCCTTCTCTCTTTCTCTCTTTTCTAGAGACAGGGTCTTGCTCTGTCACCCGGGCTGGAGTGCAGTGCTGATCATAGTGCACTGCAGCCTCGAACTCCTGGGTTCAAGTCATAGTCCTGCTTCAGTCTCCCAAGTAGCTAAGACTACAGGAGTGTGCCACCAGGCATAACTCTGTGTGTGTGTGTGTGTGTGTGTGTGTGTGTGTGTGTGTGTGTATGTGTGCAGATGGGGTCTTGCTATATTGCCCAGGCTGGTCTTGAACTTTTGGCCTAAGGCAATCCTCCCACCTCAGCTTCCCAAAGCAGGGGGATTACAGTGTGAGCCAGCACGCCTGGCCTTCTAGTTTCCATTTCACTATGGAGATTTCATGTTTGTCCATTCATGTCACTCATTTGCTCCTTTAATCTTTGGACCTATTTAAAATAGGTCTTTTAAAGTTAAGGTCTGCTAATTCCAACATCTGTTCACCTGGAGATCTGCTTCTATTTATTTCTATTCTACTGGCAGATCATCTTGAACATATCAGGCTTGACTTCTGCTTATTTTAAAATTTATTTTTATTTTGTTTTGAGACAGGGTCTCACTCTGTTGCCCAGGCTTGAGTGCAGTGACGTGATCATGGCTCACTGCAGCCTCAAACTCCTGGGCTCAAGTGATCCTCCCACCTCAGCCTCCTGGAGAGCTGGAACTACAAGTACCCACCACCGCACCTGGCTGCTTGTGTTTTGATAATATAAAATAATGTTATTAAAATATTCATATGGCTCCTGCCTGTAATCCCAACACTTTGGGAGGCCAAGGCGAGAGGATTGCTTGAGCCCAGAAATTGGAGACCAGTTTCTGCAACATAGTGAGACCCTGTCTTTAAAAAAAAAAAAAAAAGTAAAAAATTAAAATAAATTAGCTGGGCATGGTGTCACATGTCTGTAACCCCAGCTACTTGAGAGGCTGAGGTGGGAGGATTGCTTGAACCTAGGAGGTTCAAGTGAACCATGATTTTCCCACTGTACTTCAGCCTGGGCAACAGAGTGAGACCCTGTCTCAAAAAGAAAAATGTTTATTCTTAATTGTAAATTGAGCAAAAGTATACATTATAAAATAATATATCTGACACCATCCCTTATTTGTAAAAATTTGACAATGGCTATATAAGCATAGAAAGGACTAGAAGGAAATATTTTACGATCATGGTAAAGTTATCCCTGGTTTGTTGAGATAATGATTTTAGCCTTCTCCGAGTCTTCAGTTTTCTGCAATGAATATGCTTGTAGATGTCCTCAGTTTTCCTTATCTAAAGTTTTTATTTTTATGTGATAAGAACACTTAACTTGGGATCTACCCTCTGTACAAATTCTTAAGTGTAGTACACTACAGTATTGTTAACTATGGGGCGATGTTGTATAGGAGATCTCTAGAACTTATTCATCTTGAATAATTGAGACTTTATGCCCATTGACTAGAAACTCCCCATTTCCCCCTCCTCCCAGCTCCTGGCAGGCAAACAACATTCTATTCCCTGACTTTATGAGTTTGACTATTCCAGATATCTCATATAAGTGGAATCAGGTAGATTTGTCTTCCTGTTTTTGTTTCTGTCTTCCTTTCCTGTTTTCCTCTGCTTCATCCCTCTTCTCGTGTTTTCTTTTTTGGGTTTCATTGATATTTTTGTGTTGCTATGCTTTGATTCCTTTCTCCTTTTCTTCTGTGTAACTTCTATAGGTATTTTCTTTGTGTTTACCATAGGGCTTATATAAAATACCTTATAATTAAAATAGTGTGTTTTAAGCTGATAACTTCAATCACATAAGCAAATTCTACACTTTTACCATTCCTCCTACTTTATGTTACTGATGTCACAATTAACATCCACTTATATTGTGCACCCATTAAAATATTTTTAGTTGTAGTTATCTTCAATAATTCTGTAATTTAACTTTTATGTTAGAACTAAAGTGATTTACCCAGCACCATGACAGTAAGACAGTATTCTGTATTTGTCTATATATTTACCCTTGTCAAAGAGTTTTATGCTGGGCACGGTGGCTCATGACGTTGTAATCCCAGCACTTTGGGAGCCCGAGAAGGGCAGATTACCTTGGAGGTCAAGTCTGAGACCAGCCTGACCTGCCAACATGGTGAAACTCCGCCTCTACTAAAAAAATAAGGCAAAAAATTAGCTGGGTGTGGTGGTACGGCCTGTAATCCTAGCCACTTGGGGAAGCTGAGGCAGGAGGAATCTGCTTGAACCTGGGAGGCGGAGGCTGCAGGAGCTGAGATGCAGGCCATTGTGGCTCTAGCTGCAAGGGGAATAAGAGCGAAACTCCATCTCAAAAAAAAAACAAAAAAACAAATAAAAACAGTTTTATGTTTTCTTATGCTATCATGTTGCTGTTTATTGTCCTTTCATTTCCAGTGAAATAACTCCCTTCATTATTTCTTATAAGGCAAGTTCATAGTGAAGAACAGTGTCAGCTTTTGTTTGTCTGGAAAGTATGTCTCTCAGCTTCATTTTTGAAAAGAGTTTTTTCCCAGGTACAATATTCTTGCTTGGTAGTTTTTAAAATGTCAGCACTTTGTGTGTATGCCAATCCATTCCCTCTGGCTCAAGGCAGATTTCTGAAAAATTAGCTTGCCCTCTCTTTATGGAGATTCTCTTAAATGCGATGTCACTTTCCCTGCTTCTTAATCTCTGCTCTGGTTCTGCAACTTGATTTTAATGTAGCCTTGCTATAAATTTCTTTGAGTTCATCTTATTTGGAACATTTTGGCCTTCTTGAATCTGGATGTCCATTTTCTTCCCCAGATCTGAGGAGTTTTCAACCATTATTTCTTTGAATATAATGGTTCTTTCCCTTATCTTTCTGGGACTCCCTTAATGTATCACCTCCTTGTCTCGCTTTGATGGTGTCCTATAAGTCCTTTCTATTTTTACTCTTTTTTCTTTTACAGTTTGCCTTATGATTAATTCTTATGACCTTCTCTTCGAGTTCACTGATCCTTTTTTCCCATGGATCCAGTCTGCTGTTCAGCTCCTCTTGTGAATTTTTCAGTACAGTTATCATATTCTTCAGTTCCATGATTTCTGTTTGGTACTTTTTAGTATTTTCTGTCTCTCTGTTGAAATTCTCCCATTGTTTATACATTGTTTTCCTGTCTTCAGTGAGCAATTTTATGACAGTTATTTAAAATTCTCTGTCCAATAAATCATATAACTCCCTATCACTAGAGTCAGTTTCTAGAGATTTATCTTATTCCTTTGTTTGAAACATTGTTCCCTGTTTCTTCATTTTCCTTGCCTTTCTGTGTTGGTGTCTGAACATTAAACAAAGCAGGCCTCTGTCAAGTTTTCATGAACTGGCCAGGTATAGGAGAAGACCCTCACCAATCAGCCAAGCCAGAGATTCTGGGGGCCTCTCTAAACTTCCTGCTGATCCAACCCACCTTCTTTGTTTTCTTCAGCCCCCAGGTGTCTAGAGTATGCCAAGTCCTGTCAGCACTTTAGACAAGTGACTGAAAGAAGTTCTCTGTGTAGATCAGGAAAATTGGATTGTTGGGTGTTCTGTTCAACTGTTTTCCTCCCTAGGAGGCGTCGAAATCAAGGGCAGCCATGCTTTTCTTTCCATCTGCCCTGTGCCGAGCTGGCCAGGTGGGTGACCAGTTGCACTCTAGATCATGCCACCATGTCTCTTCTCATGGCCCTGAGGCAGTGGGGTTATTTCAGGTCCCTTCCACGTTGCTCTGAGACAGGCTAGACAGAAGTCAGCCCCCTGGGTAGCCCTCAGAAAAGTTGAGGTATTGAATACACAGCCCATTCTCTCCCACCCAAGGTAAGCTGGGGAGCTCAGGGGATTCTCAAGCAGTCATACTTGACTCTCGGTGGCTGGGCAGGACGCCAAGAGGGGTCTTGCACCCTACTGGTTTCAATGTGAGTAGATTCATGCTCACCTGGAATGCAGGAGACTCTCAACTAGTTTCTGGATTTCTTGCAAAGGGAATTTTCATGAATTGTTGTTGAGTTGATGTCTTCATGGTTTTGAAAAGGAGAGTCCACAGCCTCCAATTCCATCATTTTGCTGATGTCACTCCAGGCTTGGTTTTATGCTTTGTAAGGGTGAATCTGTTTGGGTTTTGTTCTTAGTGCTTTGGCCCTTATTCTGGACTGTGATTCTTATTCTTAAGCCACAACCTTTCTGATTTCTCAACTGATTGCCTGAGGGGCTCAGTGAGGTTTCTCCACCCTAGCTGGGCAAGAACTGCAATGTCACCTTGCACTGCACACTGCTGGGCTTGTCTGTCAGCTCTCAGCCCCACAGCAGCAGCTTCCCGCTAGGCCTTGTGAAGGATCACCTTGCACATGTACAGCCCGGACTCACCCAGGGATCCGAGGGACCCACATGCAGCCTCTGAACCCTCATTCTACGTAGCACACTCCCCTTCAGTGCCCTGCTCTACCAGTTGTAGCCACCTCAGCACCCAAACGCTGATCTCTGCTTTCCCAGCCAGTGATCTCTGGCTGATGATCTCTGCTGCGGCTTTACCTCTCATATCTTGGTAGGAAAACCCAAAGTAAAAAGACAGGGCAAACTTGGACTCACTTCAGGTATTTCCCTTCTCTCAGGTTATCGCAGTCTTTTCAGTTGTCCAATTCCTGTACATAATTGCCTTGTACATTTGGCCCATCTTTATCATTGTTTATGGCAGGAGGCTAAGTATAAATCTCATTACTTGTCATGGCCAGAATCAACTTGCATTCTCAATAATACTTCTCAATGTGCTGCCATACATTTATGTCAGCCTCAAAGCTACCCCTTTGTCAAATGGGGAAGATACTAGAAGCATCTCTGTCAAGGTGAAAACTCAGGAAGCTGTCTTCTATCATCACTGTTATTTATTTTTTTTGCAATTAGAAGAGAGAAAGAAATTAAGTTTAAAAAATGCAAAGGAGGAAATAGAATATCACTTTTTGCAGATGACATAATCAAGTCCCTGGAAAATCCAAGGTGATCAATTTAATTTCTATTACAAACAATATTTAAGTTTTGTGGCCAGAGGCCAGGTACGGTGGCTCATGCCTGTAATCCCAGCACTTTGGGAGGCCGAGGCAGGCGGATCATGAGGTCAGGAGATTGAGACCATCCTGGCTAACACAGTGAAACCCCGTCTCTAATAAAAATACAAAAAAATTAGCCGGGCGTGGTGGTGGGTGCCTGTAGTCCCAGCTACTGGGGAGGCTGAGGCAGGAGAATGGCATGAACCCGGGAGACAGAGCTTGCAGTGAGCCGAGATTGGCCACTGCACTCCAGCTTGGACGACAGAGCAAGACTCCATCTGGAAAAAAAAAAAAAAAAAAAGCTTTGTGACTGGGACTAAAGTAACATGATAATTAGCCTTCATCTATATAAAAAATGACTTGCTAGCAGGAATATTGATGAGAAAAAATATCCCATTTACCATAGCACCAAAAAAAATTAAAACCTAGGAATAAACCTAAAAAGAAACATGTACAATCAAAAGGAATAACCCTTTAAATCCACTAAGGGACATGAAAAGAGACTTGAGTGAATGAAAGGCATATCCTGTTCTCAGACCCAGTGGCTGAGCATCATAAGACAATAATCTTCACTGCTGGGAATTTATCCTATGGATATGTTCTCATGTGTATGAAATGAGGTACGTGCAAGGTTATTCACTGTAGCATTCTCTGTAACAGTGGTGCAGGGCAGGCAAGCCCCCAAATTGGGGCTTAACTGAGGAGGGTTCCTGGTTTCACCTAGGGAAGAATTCAGAGGCAAGCTGCTATGCACAGCGGAGCAGCCATGCATGGCAGCAGCAGAGCAACTGTCCCTTGTGGAGCAGGGCCACCCATAGGTAGTACGCCCAGAGCAGTGCTCAGAGGCAGCTCTGCACTCAGATTTATACCCACTTTTAATTACATGCAAATTAAAGGGTAGTTTATGCAGACATTTCTAGGATGAGGGTGGTAACTTCTGGGTTACCAGGTCATTGCCATGGAAAGATGCCGTAACTTCTAGGTGTTGCCATGGTAATGGTAAACTGACATGGCACACTGGTGGGTGTGTCTTATGGGGAGGTGCCTCTGCCCTGGACCTGTTTTAGCTAGTGCTCAATTTGGTCCAGTGTCTGAGCCCTACCTCCAGAGTTGAGTTCTGTTTTCTACCTCAATAGCAAAAGTTTGGAAACAACTCAAAAGGTCGATGAGGCTGGTTAAATAAATCATATTACACATCTAGAGTGGGGGTATACTGCCATTAACAAAAACAAGGCTGGTGGAGTGACTCATGCCTGTAGTGTCAGCAGTTTGGGAGGCCTAGGCAGGGGAACCTCTCGAGTCCAGGAGTTCAAGACCAGCCTGGGCAACAAAGCAAGACCCAGTCTCTAACAGAACATGTGAAAATTAGCCAGGCATGGTGGCACATGCCTTTAGTACCAGCTACTTGGGGGGCTGAGGCTGGAGGATTGCTAAGCCCAGAAGATCCAGGTGGTAGTGAGCTATGATTGTGCCAATGCACTCCAGCTTGGGCAACAGAGTGAGACCTTGTCTTTAAAACAAAACAAAACAAAACAAAACAAAGCAAAAACAAAACCCAAGAAAACAAGAACAAGACAATTTGCCAGGCACTGATAAAGGATGATCCGCAAGATTGACGGTTCAGTGGAAAAATCAAGGTGCTAATGGGACAGTATGTGATCACTTCTGATGTATGTGTGGCATGCACTTGTGTGTCTGGTTTTGCATGTCAGAAATGTTTTGGCTTTAAGTAAAAAAAATCCAACCTAACATGAGGCCAACAAACAGGGGTTTATTTTTCTCCCTTGAGACCCAGAGGCAGTGGCCCCAGTCCTGACTCAGCTGCCCAACTGTGCCATTGCCATCTTAGGCTTCTCTTTCCATTCTGCTCTCTGAAGCAGGATGGCATTTCCCTCAGTCTTGTTGCCTCCTATTTGCAAGATGGCTGACTCATCTCCAAACATGATGGCAATGCAATGTTCAAATTAAGAAGAAAGGGGAAGTACAAAAAGGTGATTGGTCCTACATGTTACTGGAAAAGCAAATACTTTCTGATTGTACCGCTCAGCAAGTGTTTCTTGTATCTCATTGGCCAAAATGGAGTCACATGACTGTTCCTAGCTGCAAGGGAGGCTAGGAAATAGAGCATTTAACTTCCAGGACTCTGCAACAGAGAAAGGCAAAGGAGAATAGGTCAAGAATGAGTGGTGGGGCTGGGTATGGTGGCTCATGCCTATAATCCCAGAACTTTGGGAAGCTGAAGGGGGTAGATTGCTGGAGCCCAAGAGTTCAAGAGTAGCCTGGGCAACAAGGTGAAACCCCATCCGGAAAAAAAAAAAAAGAGTGGTAGGTGACTCACTTTACTACATTGGTCATACTTAGAAAGCCTTCAAAAGGACACATACGAAATTGGTAACTGGGAGTTCAAGACAAGCCTGGCCAAATGGTTAAACTCCATCTTTACTAAAAATACAAAATTTCAGGCATGGTTGTGGGTGCCTGTAATCCCAGCAACTCTGGAGGCTGAGGCAGGAGAGTTGCTTGAACCCAGGAGGTGGAGACTGCAGTGAGTTGAGATCGCGCCATTGCACTCCAGCCTGGGCAACAGAGTGAGACTTCGTCTCAAAAAAAAAAAAAGAAAAAGAAATTAAAGTAGTAATCATACCTGTATCCCATCGCACACGCATGCAAACACACTTCCCAAAGCCCCAGCACAGCAGTATTCACAGCACCCATATCCCAGACCTGTGGGGAACCATATCCACAGGACAGGATATGTCTGTTGTTCCAGAAAAGGAGAAGTTAAGGGAAAGTGGTCCCGCCCATTTGATGAAGCTCTGAGACAGCTAGAAATTGGAACACAAGTAAATTGCAACCCAGTTTTATAAAAATCTTGAAGTATCAGCTAACCAAAATCCAACAGAATACCAAGGTCACATAAAGTTTATCTCAGGAATATCAGAAGGGTTCAAGTCAGAAATGTTAATACAGAAATTCACCAGGTTCAAGAAGAAAAGTAAAGTCATCATGGGGGCTGGGCATGGTGGTGCCTGCCTGTGCCTACTTACCTGTAGGTTTATTTTTTCTTGGGTCTTTGTTTGGCTTTGGTATCAGGATAATACTGGTTTTATAGAATTAGTTAGGGAGGAATCTCGTCTCAATATTTTTGAATAGCCTCTGGAAGACTGGTACCAGCTGTTCCTTGTACATCTGATAAAATTCAGCTGTGAATCTATCTGTTCTGGGCTTATTTTTGTTACTATATATTTTATATTGCTGATTAAATTTTATTACTCATTGTTGGTCTGTTCAGGATTTCTGTTTCTTCTTGATTCAACCTTGGAAGGTTGTATGTTTCCAGGAGATGATGCATTTCCTCTAGGTTGTATAGATTGTGTGCATAGAGGTGTTCATAACAGTCTCTGAGGATTTTTTGTATTTCTGTAGTATTAATTGCAATGTCAGCTTTATTATTTCTGGTTGTGCTTATTTCAATCTTCTCTCTCTCTTTCTTTGTTAATGTAGCTAGCAGTCTATTAATCACTTTTACTCTTTCAAAGAAGCAACTTTTAATTTCGTTGATCCTTTGTATGATTTTTAGTCCCAATTTTATTTAGTTTTGCTTTGATTTTGTTATTTATTTTCCTTTGGTAGCTTTGGTTTTGGTTTGTTCTTGTTTTTCTAGTTCCCTTGGGTGCAAGGTTAGGTTGTCAATTTAAAATCTGTCTTTTGAATGTAGGCATGTAATGCCATAAATTCTCCTCTTAAAACTGCTCTTGGTGTATCCCAGTGTTTTTGGTATGCTATGGCTGTGTTTTTATTTGTTTCCATTTAAAAAACATATTCTGTCTTAATTTTTGTGTTTTTTACTCAAAAGTCGTTCAAGAGCAAGTGGTTTAGTTTTTGCATACTAGTGTGTTTCAAGAGCTCACCTTTGAGTTGATTTTTTACTTTATGACCTTTTGGTCCCAGAAGATACTTGATATAAATTTGATTTTTTTTTAATGTATTGAAACTTCCTTGGGGGCCAAGCATATGGTCAGTTTTGGAGATTGTTTCATATGCAGATGAAAAAATGTATATTCTGTGTTTGTTGGTTGGCATTTTCTGTAGGTGTGTATTAGATCTATTTAGTCAAGAGTGCGTTTATGCCCATAGTTTATTTGTTTCTGCCTTGATGATATGTCTAGTGCTGTCAATCCCTCACTATTATTGTATGGCCACCCATCTGTTTCCTCAGGTCTAGTAGTGTTTGTTTCCTAAAACTGGATACTCTGAGGTTGGGTGTATATACATTCGAGTTAGATAAATCTTGTTGAATTAAAATCTTTATTATTATATCATGCCCTTCTTTGTATTCTTTTATTCACTGTTGAATTAAAGTCTGTTGTATATCATATAATAATTGCAATTCCTGTTCTTTTACATTTTCCATTTGCATGATATTTCTTTTTTTACCCATTTACTTTGGGTTTATGGGTGATTTTACACATTAAATTGGTCTCTTGTAGAAAGCACATGGCTGAATCTTGCTTTTTATACAATTTGCCAATTTATATATTTTAAGTGGAACATTTAGGTTATTTATATTCAAGGTTAATATTGAATGTGAGTTTTTATTCTTGTCATAGTGTTGTTAGTTAGTGGCTGTAATCTCAATTGTGTAATTGCCTTAGAGGGTCTATGAACTTTGTATAATACTTATGTGTATTTTTATCATGTCAGGTATTTTGGTTCCATGCTTAGAACTTCTTTGAGCATATTCTGTAAGACCAACTTAATAGTGACATATTCACTTAGCATTTGTTTTGTCTGGTAATGAGTTTATTTCTCCTTCATTTATGAAACTTAATTCAGCATGATATAAAATTCTTGGTTGTCATTTTTTTTCTTCAAGAAAGCTAAATATAAGCCCCCAGTCTCTTCTGGTTTGTAAAGTTTCTGCTGAGTCCACTGTAAGTCTGATGAGATTTCCTTTATAGGTGATTTTACATTTCTCTCTAGAAGGTTTTAAGATTTTTTGTTTAGTGTTGATTTTGGATAATCTGATGACTATATAGCTTGATGATATTTGTCTTGGCGCATTATCTGCCAGGTGTTCTCCTGAGTTTCCCTATTTCTGGAAGTCTATCTCTCCTAGAGATCGGGAAACTTTCTTGAATTAATTCCTCAAATATGTTTTTCAATTGTCTTACATTTTCTTCTTCTCTCAAAGGAATGTCTATATGTCACACATTTGTTTGTTTTGCATAATCCCATATTTCTTGGAAGATTTGTTCATTTTATAAAATTATATTTTCTTCATTTTGTCTGACTAGGCTAAATTTTAAGACCAATGTTCAATATCTGAAATTGTTTCTTATACTTATTCTAGAATATTATTAAAAATCTCAACTCTATTTTGAAATTCATTTAGTATTTTTTTTCATAATTTCTGGATTTTAAAAAGAGAATTATCTCGTCTCTTATAATCCTGAATTGGTTTTCTGGCTTCTTTGTGTCATTCTTCAACTCTCTCTTGGATTTCATAGAACTTCCTTATTGTATTTTAAACTATTTATCATTTCAGAATTTTCATTTTGGTTAGGATTCATTTCTAGAGACTTAGTGAAATTATTTGAAGGTGTCAAACACTGTATATTTTTGTATGGCTGCTGCTGGAGTTCTTGCACTAATTCCTTCTAATATGAAGTGGCTGTCACCTGCTTTATTTTGTGATTTGCTATCATTTAGAGGAAATTTAAAATTTGTATTCTGTTTTTCCCTTCATAATATTACTGTGGTGTATGTTGTGTAGAATTAGTTGACTTTATTTCTGGGTGTTTTCAGGAGCCAAGGCTCTGTATGGATTCCATAGTATGGAGAGCTACTTTGTGGCAGCTTTCTTGCACGCTGCTTGTTGAAGTGGAATATTGGATTATGAGCCTACACACTCTATTCTGCAGGGTTTGGGGTATGTGTATGGAGGTTTCAGTGAACTTATCTCAAACACTACCACTGTGTTCTTTTGCCAGCAGGTTTTTTTTTTTTTTTTTTTTTCCTATTTGGTCTTGTAGTGAGTCTACAGTCCAGTAAATTGCACTTAAGAGTATGGTATGGTTCTCCCATGGGCAGCCCAATCATGAGCGAAGGCACCAGCCCTGATGGGGGTTGGAGGAAAGTTCATGTGGGGACATGCTGAGGTCTCAGGGGGAGCATTAAGGGGACTGTATCAACATATCTTCCTAGGAAGGCAGGGATTTGGTCCACTTTCCTTTCACACCCTGACACAGGGATCATAACCTTTGGTTCATGCAGACACTGACCTTTGGCTCCCTGCTACAGTGCAATTGAGATCCATACAAATTTCCTTCTGGCAGCTACCACTGAAATGGCCTGAGTGCAGCACCACAAAACATGCTGGAAATTCTGTCTCCAAGCGTACCTGTGCCATCCCTCAGCAGGCAAAGTCTGTCGCACCTGCAACAGTGGACAGGGAGAGCAGTACATGACCCCTAATTCACTTCCATTCCTGGCCACGGATGCTGACCCTTCAGGGATTAGCACCACATTCATGTTTTCTTTGTCCCAGGAGGTGTTTGGTGGGTCATGCTCCCCACTAGGGACTGCCCACACCAAGGGCTAAACCTCCAGTGATCTTGCAGCTCCCCAGGGTTCCATGAGTACACTGTAGTTGCCAAAATCAGAGCGGGTTCTGGTTATGTTTGTGGGGGATCTGGTGATGTGGAGACACAAGGGTAGGTTTCCCAGGTAGAACAGTTGCACAAAATGAGTGCACAACCACAGTGGCACCTACTAACCTAGTCTGGGTCTGAAGGAAGTGCAAATTCACCTGCATGAGCTGGCCATCCAGTGCTCTATCCCCAGGAAGTACCCAAATCACCACCAACAGTGTTGCCTGGGATTGCAAGGCCAGAGGGGATTCCCAACATTTTGGTAGTCAGCAGTATGTCTCAGGAGTGAAGGGAGTAATGAAACCTCCCCATCTGCCCTTTCTCTGGGACTCCAGGTTCCTTAGGGGTCAATCTCTGCCAAAGTCTTCTACTTTCCTTTTCTACACCTTAGCTTCTACCCAGAGGCTTTCCAACAGGTGCCAGCCCTCTTTCCTTAGCTTTCTTTTCAAATAATGACAATTCACCTTTCACTTTGTGTTTCTTTCTGATGAAAACTGGCATCTGATGTATCTACTCAGTGATCTTGAAAAAAAATTAAAAACTAAAAATAAATTTTAAACTAAATTTTTAAAAACATTTCTTCAACAAAAATATGTCCTTAATCTATTAAAATACGTATTGGATATGTACTAATTCCCAAGGTTTCTAAGAGTGCGTCTCATATTTTACTAGAGATTAATCTAATTTAACGATTAATTTTTAACGTATTATTACACAGGCCTTGCATTTTCTTGAACAATTGATGTAATAAAAAGCCTTTAATTACTTAGCCTGGTAAAAATTCCCAAACCACTCAAATGACTCAATCCTCAACAAAGTGTCACTATCATGATTTTTCCCACACTTTATTTAGTGCATATAAATAATTTCCATTCTGAGCACTAAATTCTCAGGTTTTAATCCTAATAGGTATAGACAATCTTACAAACTATGGGGTACAATGATTTATATTATTTATATCTGATACTGTGGCCTTCACTCAAATAGGGGGAAAAACTGTTTTTCTGCTGCCTCTTTTATGATAAATCATAGACCTTAGATCACAATCTGTTTTCCTTACTTTAAAACATTCAGATTGAATTACTTTCACTTGACTGACACTGGAAGTCACTTTATACTAAGTAGTACTTTGTTTTTCTTTTTACATATTTAGTGTGCTGCTATAGATAATTCATTAATAAACTACACTATGACTAAACAGAAATGATAGTGAGAACCATATTAAGTATTCAACCATTATAGTAGGATAATTGTGGAATGCTAAATCTTCATCTTTCTTTAGGAAAGCAAGTTATCTCAGCTTGAACTGTTCATTAAAATAATTTGTTCCATCATCATGTAGAGAGCCTGGCACATAATAAGTTTACACTAATTACTGATAGACTCATAAATCAATTAATTATAGTAGCTACTAATAAATGGTTAAATATTCTTTGGGAGTAATTTCTGTGATGTTCAAAACATTAAATGTTGTGCACTTTATAAAGGGAGGACATACATAGACACACACACACTCACATACACACACTAGATTGTGCTTTCCAGTGAGCCGTCACTGAAGATGAGAATAAAAGGGTTTTCTATATACACCACAAAAACCAAATAGAGCTTAATGGGACTAAAGGCCAACATAGTCAAGCTGTGATGAGTATATGTAATTATGTTTTTAACTTTTGTTCCTGCTCTAATTTCATTGTCTATTCCTGCTTCTCATTTTTAAACTAAGAACAATCACTTGCTTTTTTTGGCAATGACTTTCTAAATGATTCAACATTAAGTATAGGTTAGGCAGAGTTTTGAATACATTTCTTACATTTTTCTGTACCAAAATATGTCTCTAAAATTCATATCTTTGACAGCTCTAACCTCCACATGAATCTTTTGGATACAGGGACTAATTCAGGGAGGTGATTAAAGTTAAATGAGGTTCCAGGGTGGTAGCTTGATCCTTCAGAACAGGTGCCCTTCAAGGAGTAAGAAGAGACACCAGAGACCTCTCTTTCTCTCTGCTATTTGAGAACACAATGAGAAGGTGATCATCTAAAAGAGAGGTACATAAAAGAGAGCCCCCATGAGAAGCTAACCGCTACAGAAACCTTCACCTTAGACTTCCTGCCTACAGAACTGTGAGAAGGTAAAATTTATGTTGTTTAAGCCAACATCTAATGTCAAATAACTTAGTAAGGACAAATAAAGCAGATTAATTGTTATCACCTTCTAGCTAGCACTAAAGTTTTCATTGCTATTGTAATTTCACTTTAAATATTCAGGAAGAAAATGGCAAAAATAAACATGTAAAATGTTAATAAATTATGATCCCATAAAATTGATAGAATTATATATAACTTGTGAATTTTCATCAGGCATTTTATATCTGACCTTTTGTTACAGTGTGAAGAGGAAATGTCTTATTTAGTATCTAAAATACCTATAGACTTCTTCAAAAAAGTGTTACGTCTCACTCAATGATTACCCAAAAGTTAAATGAGATTTTATTTGCTTTTTACTTGGAGATTTAAGCATAAGACTTTGTAATGTTTTTCTTTTATTTTAATATTTATTAAGTACATACTATATCTCAAAAGATATAAATATACATTTTCATTCAGTGTAATCCCTGCCTCTTACGTTCTACAATCCATTAGAGGAAACGTATCATTTAAATTGTATATAACAAGGGTTTCCAAGACATCATCTTCTCATAGCAGATTTAGGGTCATAGCAATATTGAGAAGGAGGTATAGAGATATCCCATATCTCCTTGTCCCCACACATGGTAAACTATCAATTTAAAAGTTTCGATTACTTAAAAAACCATTGTTATTACAATGAACAATGCTTTGACGATGAATTTTACGTATTAAATTGGCTGGGCCACAGTTTGCCCAGGCATTTGGTCAAGCATTATTCTGGGTGTGTCAATATTGAGAGGGAGGTATAGAGATACCCCATATCTATATACCTGTTCCCACAAATGGTAAAACCGTCAATTTACAAGTTTCATTTATTTAAAAACTATTGTTATTACAATGAACAAAGCTTTGACAATTAATTGTATGTATTAAATTGACTGGGCCACAGTTTGCCCAGGCATTTGATCAAACATTTTTCTGGGTGTGTATGTGAGGGCATTTTAGAATGAGATTAACATTTGACTTGGTAGACTGACTAAAGCAAATTGCTCTCCCTAACTTGAGTTTGCCTCATCCAATCAACTGAAGGCCTGAACAGAACAAAAAGACTGAGTAAGAGTCAACTCTCCCTCTCTCTGCCTGACTGCTTTACACTAGAACATTGGTCTTTTCAGACTCAGACTGAAAAATCTGTTCTTTTTGGATCTCAAACCTACTGAGTTTCAGAATAAAACTACACATCAGTTTTCTAGGACTCCAGCTTGTTGACTGCAAATGCACTACATGCATGGTTACGGGTGTAGAAACGCTTGAATTTTGTGAGGGAGGAAGGCAGTAAAAAGATGTGGAGTAAGTTAATTATTGAAATGCCGTGTATCAAGTGTTCTAAAAGTACCATTTTCCGATGCTGTGAGAGTGCTGTGCCAAGTCATCAAGGATAAGGGGAGATTTTCTGATTACAGTGGTAAGTAAATTTTAATCCATGCAAAAATGAATCAAGTATAAGAAATATAAGGTATTGGAAGGTGAATAAATATAATTTCCAAAGGATCTTAAATTAGTTCAATATAATTATATTATAGGAGTAGAGCTGTCAGATATTAGGAAGTGATAAAAGATGAAGAGAAAAGGAAAACAATTAAGAGAACAAAACCTACATTGTAAGCTACATCAATTCACTGTGACATGATGTAAATACTTGAAAGGTCACTTTTCTTCAGCTGAAAAGTGAATGACATGAACAAATATGTTTCAGAAAATTACTTTGAGTTTGTTTAGATAATGTTATCCAGCCAAGAGACAACCTACAAGCATGGAAAGACAACACTAAATTTTATGTTTACCTTTTATCTAGAAATAAGCAATACAAAAATTTTGACAATATAATGTATGGATTAGCATTATAATAAATGTATGTGTAAATATATTAATATTGCAGATGCATGATTAATATTTGCTTTGTACTGATAGGTATGTACAATGACAAAAATGTGAAAGTCATTGTTATAGGCCAAAATGCACAACATTCCATATGTAATTTAGGTCTCTCAGAGAAGATCATTGGCCTTATCAACAAGTAACAGTTTATATAAGTGTTCAAGCATTGTGAAATATGATCATTCAGTATTAAACACCTAAATTTCAAAAGAGGCCAAGTTCGATGGCTCATGTCTATATTCCTAGCACTTTGGAAGGCTGAGGTGAGAGGATCAGTTGACCCCGGAAGTTCAAGACCAGCCTGAGCAACATAGTAGGACTCTGTCTCTACAACATAAAAATTAAAAACAAAAAAACTAGCCAAGTGTCGTGGCACATGGCGGTAGTCCCAGCTACTCAGGAGGCTGAGGTGGGAGGATCACGTGCGCCTGTGGGATTAAGGATATAGTGAGCCATAATTACACCTGTACTCCAGCCTGGGTGACAGAGAGAGACTCTGCCTCAAAATAAATAAATAAATAAATAAATAAATAAATAAATATTAAAAGTACACTAGACATTTGTTTTATTCTACCAATCCTGAAGTTCAATTAAAACAAACACAGAAATGTTAAAATTAGATAAATTGTATCAATTAAAACATGATATATAATACCTATAAACAAATTTTGTATGTATGTCTACCTTTAAATAAAAAGAGTGTTCAAAGTTTACAAAGGGATATAAAAGACAAAAATGTGAAAATCTTTTATCTTTATGGCAAAATTATAAAGCTAATATAAATTAATTTAAATATTTAGTATGCTTAAAATTATTAATAGAATTTTGGATTATCTAGCTGAAATAATACTAAAATTCATTTGGGAATCAGGAATCATTCAAATATAGCCAATAAAATATGGTAAAAAGCCAGTTGAATCATTATTGTAAAAAATATTGCACAATCCTTTTCTTACTTTTTTGACAATAATATATTTTAATTGGATCCCAAACAATACTTAAACAATAAAACAAGGGGAAAATCACTTTCTTCTATCTCCTCCTTGAAAGACAGGGGTCAACCAGGGTGTAGACCCGGGGCATCTAGGCCAGACAGGCAACTTAAACCTGTGACCCAACAAGGTTATGACAATTGATATTCACTCATGTCCAGTAGCTCAAGATAATGCAAACTGAGAAGAACCGAGAGCTTATTCCCAAGTTGATGATAAAGGATGTCATTTTACTCATAACACTATTTCTTAGAGTGTGATCCATGAATCACATGAATTATTACATGGGTTCCCAAATAAAAGTGCAAATCTGGGGAAAATTCTGTCAAACCTAATTTATTAATATTCTTAGAAGTGAAACCAAGGGATCCACAATTTTAACAAGTATTAAGTGATCATTACGTACATACTTTTTTCGTTGTTTTGAAACAGAGTCTCTCTCTGTCACCAAGCTGGAGTGCGGTGGCGCAATCTCGGCTCACTGCAACCTCTGCCTCCTGGGTTCAAGCAATTCTCCTGCCTCAGCCTCCCCAGTAGCTGGGAATACAGGTGCACGCCACCACACCCAACTAATTTTTGTATTTTTAGTAGAGACGGGGTTTCATCAAGTTGGCCAGGATTGTCTCGATCTCCTGACCTCATGATCTGCCTGCCTCAGCCTCCCAAAGTGAAGTACATATATATATTTAAGTTTAATTGTATAATTTCCGATTGTATGTCTTGGAGATTTAACAGATTTAGTTTCATTAATCCCAATACTATGAGTTATGGGTCTTGATAATACCATATAACAGTTTGGTCAAAGGTGATAAGTAATAAGTTATACTTATTACTCAGCTGGTTTCAGTTTGTCATCAATTAATAATACACATCTATGTACTAAAAAGATATGACATTACACTTTTCTTAGACTATTACAAATACAGTATTTTAAAAATAATTTTGTTTTTTGAAATATTTATATATAGATGAGGATTGTAATTATCAGTGGTCTTTGTCATCAGAGAGATTTGTCTTTGTGTTACTTTTCCATTTCTTCATCTACAGAGGGGCAATAAGTATAATTTTATATAAGACTGTTTTGAGAGTTAAAGTACTACACTTGGTTCAATGTTTGGCAAATTTTAAGTGCTCAACCAGTGTTATATTACATACTATCAAGCATATAATACACAAATACACATACGTTAGTTTATTATGGTGACAATAGATGGTTCCAGACAATCACAGTTAATCTTGCCTTTAAATAGTTATTGACAGGCAAAGAAACAACATGTACGATTAATGGCCCTGAAGATTTTAAATGTAAGTTACAAACAAAAAAATCCAAGCATAATCTAAGCATGCATATGTATATATGAATATATATAACAAACTAGTTAATTGTAGCATGTGTATATATGTATGTATGAAAATATAACAAAGATATATTGAGAGACTTAAATTATTTATCATATATGTATCTATGTATAATTATAGCATATATATGCTATAATTATTTGTTGTAATATTGTATATATGTAAATATGTATATATGTATAATTATTGCATATGTATATGCTATAATTATTGGTTGTAATATTGAATAGTATATCATTGCATATCAGTGTTGACATAGGACCCAAATTAGTATATATTTAATTTCTTTTTGTAGTAAAAGTTTACCTATAATTCTCTATTATTTAAAATATCTTTTTGTTACATAAATTTTATTAAATTTATTTCAACCATGGAAATACTTTATTTAATGAATCATAAGATATGGATCTAAGATCTAAGGTATTGAAAAACGTATATATATGGCGTAAATACCTAAATACAGCCCATAGTGATTGACATTGCTATTTCAATTGAAGAACTGCTTATTTATACAAATGTATTTTTCTATGAAAACCACTCTTGTACCTGTGTTAAATAAACTGTGGCAACAGCAGTGGCTTGGAAAGAGAAATAAAAAATGTAAACACTGCAAAGCGCTATAGAAGATTAAGTTGAATTTCCATGTCTTCTTAGTTGATATCTCCTGCTTTTCATCTACTCTTTACTTTGATTCATTTTTTTTTTTTTTTTTTTAAAAAAATTCTCAAGTGATCTTGTTTGAATCTCTGGGGTGTGTGTGTGTGTGTGTGTGTGTGTGTGTGTGTGTGTGTGTGTGTGAATCTTTGCCTCATCTTTTCTGCATGTACCACATAGCAACAATTCTCATTGTCACATCCCAGCATCCTCTACTCTTTTTCCTTCTGCCATACATGGCAATTATGGAATCAGATCTATCCCTCCTCATGAAAAGCTAAAAGAAAAAATAATCCCTAACCTGTAACAATGAGATTTATGAAGATCAGCAGAATTAATTATATGAACAGGTAACATTTCAATGGACACTAAATGAATGAAAATAGCACTATTATTAGTAGGAATAGTCTCTGGGTTTGGTAAGATTATAATTGGTAGAGCCTATTTAAGGGTAAAAATCATAAATTTAAATCTAAACCTAATTTTTATTTTTATTTTAATTATTATACATATAAATTAAAAAGATAAAAGAAAATATATTTCACTAAACTGCTAATATATAGTAAGAAAAACATAGTAACATCTTTTGGCACATTCAGCTACACTATTTGTGTATTTTTTTTTCCTTTTTATAAAGAGAGTGTATTATGTTACCATAACCATTCTTAGATTTGAGATTGTGTTTTCCCAATAGAATCATCACTTATTATCATTTATTCTGTCAGTTAAAATCATTTAGCTTAGCATTCTGTAAATAAGTGAGCTGTCATTTGGTAATATTTTTCAAAAATGTAAATGCCAATAACTTTTTCCTTCAAAGTCATACTTCTAGTACCTTTGGAATCTTTTATTTTAGAAAGGTGATATAGAATATTTATATTTTAAAGGAATATTAATTGTGAAAATAAAACAAAGATACACTGAGATACTTAAATTATTTATCAATACAAATGATTATTTTTTTCTATATGGATATTTGTAAATGATCATAGAGTCAGGACAATTTTTTTTGCAAAGGTCACAAGTTAAAAGTCAGTTATACTTACTAAGATAACTAGATTGCTTTGCTAGTAAAATGTATGAAAATTTTATCATTTCAATGTCTAAAAGAACATTTCTATAGTTGGAAAATAATCAGTCATTTAGAGTAGTATATTTCTAATTAAAAGACGTTAACTTAACTTCCTATTATATAGAGTATAGATCCAATTTCAATCTATCTTTCAAGTCCCATTTATAATGGATGTTTCTGATGACAAATTCTGAGACTAATCTCAAATAGTATTTTGTCAAACAAAATGAAAAAAACTATGGAAAGTGAACCTAAAAAAGGCGAAATAGAAAACATCTTCAGGATAGAATCAGACCAACTTACCTAAAAACAGTTTTCATTGCTATTGAGATTTATCTGTCATATGCCCTGAAGTAAAACAAAGAGTCCATGGGGAGAAAGAAAATGATTCTTTCATCTTAGCACCTTCTCTCCTATCACTGTGGCTTCCTAATTTTACCAATTATATGAGGTAGAGGTAGAACTAGAGGCAGAGATAGAGAGATAGAAAAAAAATATATTAACACCATAGATAAATTCTCCTGCCCTATTCTCAGGCCCAACTTTACAGGTAATCCTATTGATCCGATTCTGCTCTTCCTCCTGTGTTAGTTTGCTAGGGCTACCATAACGAACTACTAGATTCTTGGTGACTTAAATAACAGAATGTATTGTCTCTCAGTTTGGAAGACTAGAAGTCAGAGATCAAGGTGTCAGCAGAGTTGGTTCCTTCTGAAACGCTAATGGAAGGATCTGTTCCAGGACTCTCTCCTTGGCTTGTAGCTGACCAACTTCTCCCTGTGTCTTCCTCAGTACCTGTGCCCTGCCCAAATTTTCTCTTCTTCCAAGGATAACAATCTTACTGCATTAGAGCCTACACTAATGACCTCAATTTAATTAATTACCTCTGTAAAGACCCTGTATACAAATATGGCACATTCTAAGGTCATCTGGGTTCAGATATCAACATGAATTTTACAGAGACACAATTCAGCTGTTAACTGATTAATCCCCTAATAGTGAGCATTGTTCATACAAAAGTTAATAAAGTTGTTATAGAATTTTGTGTTTAATAACCACAAAAATACTTATGAAGTACAAAGATTTTAACTTTTTATACTAATCTTCATCTTCCTTGTCTCATACTTTATATGTATTTAATACTATAATTAAAATTCTATACCGCCTGTAATCCCAGCACTTTGGGGCGAGGTGGAGTGGATCCTAAGGTCAGGAGATTGGACCCGCGGTGAAACCCCGTCTCTATTAAAAAATACAAAAAATTAGCGAGGGCAGGTGGCGGGGACCTGTAGTCCCAGCTACTCAGGGGCTGAGGAGAATGGCATGAACCGGGGCTGGAGCTTGCAGTGAGCGAGATCACGTGCCACTGCACTCCATCCAGCCTGGGCGACAGAGCGAGACTCCATCTCAAAAAAAAAAAAAAAAAATTCTATACCAAAGGTTTTATGTTCTATATGGATAATATCTTTCTTGTGCCACCCATGTCCCCTTTATTTTGAAGAGACAGAATCTTTTTGGACATCCAGGCTGGAGTGCAGTGGTGCAATCATGGCTCACTGCAGCCTTGACCTCCCAGGTTAAAGTGATCCTCCTATCTAAGCTTCCCAAGTAGCTTGGACTACAGCCACACCCCCTCTGACTAGATTTTTTAAATTTTTTGTAAAGATGAGGTCTCCTGGTATTGCCCAGACTAGTCTTGAACGCATGGGCCCATGTAATCCTCCTTCCTCAGCCTCCCAAAGTGCTGGAATTACAGGAATGAGGCACTGCACCTGATCTCTTGCCCTTTTTTCCAGATTTGTTTTCCTCTGAATTTCATTTTGATTAGTGGTAGTTCACAGAATAAGTATATGCCTTTTTATTATTTCCATTAAAATAAAAATCCAGTTTCTTCTTAAAGATATTGTACTCTGAGTTGGCTGAATTGTCTGAATTTCTGTGAGAATTTGAACAAAATTGTTTCTTAATATGTTGCGGGAAGTCAGGGACCCCAAACGGAGGGACTGGCTGAAGCCACGGCAGAAAAACATAAATTGTGAAGATTTAATGGACATTTATTAGTTCCCCAAATTAATACTTTTATAATTTCTTATTCCTGTCTTTACTTCAATCTCTGAACATAAATTGTGAAGATTTTATGGACACTTATCAGTTCCCCAATCAATACCCTTGTGATTTCCTATGCCTGTCTTTACTTTAATCTCTTAATCCCGTCATTTTCTTCATAAACTGAGGAGGATGAATGTTGCCTCAGGACCCTGTGATGATTGTGTCAACTGCACAAATTGTTTGTAGAGCGTGTGTGTTTGAACAATGTGAAATCTAGGCATCTTAAAAAAAGAACAGGATAACAGCGATTTTCAGGGAACAAGGGAGGTAACTAAACTGGCCGCCAGTGAGCCAGACAGAACAGAACTATATTTCTCCCCTTTCAAAAGCAAATAGGAGAAATATCGCTGAATTCTTTTTCCAGAACTATATTTCTCCCCTTTCAAAAGCAAATAGGAGAAATATCGCTGAATTCTTTTTCTCAGCAAGGAACATCCCTGAGAAAGAGAATGTGCCCTGAGGGTAGGCCTATGAATGGCCCCCTCAAGGCGTGCCATCTTTTATGGTCGAAACTGAAGGGATGAAATAAGCCCCAGTCTCCTGTAGTGCTCCCAGGCTTATTAGGACATGGAAAATTCCCACCTAATAAATTTTGGTCAGACAGGTTGCCTGCTGTCAAACCCTGTTTCCTGATAAGGTGTTATCAATGACAATGCGTGCTGAAACTTCATTATCAATTTTAATTTCACCTCATCCGGTGGTCCTGTGATCTCGCCCTGCCTCCATTTGCTTTGTGATATTTTGTTACCTTGTGAAGTATGTGATCTCTGTGACCCACACCCTATTCATGCACTCCCTCCCCTTTTGAAAATTGCTAATAAAAACTTGCTGGTTTTATGGCTCAGGGAACATCACGGATCCTGCCAACATGTGATGTCTCCCCCAGACACCCAGCTTTAAATTTCTCTCTCTTGTGCTCTTTCCCTTTATTTCTCAAACCAGCCGAGACACCCAGGAAATATAAAAGAACCCACTTTAAACATTGGGAGTGGGTTCTCCCGATAATATATGTCACAATACTCAGCATTCTTTCAATTACCTTTTAAAAATTAATTCTATCTTTCCTGGAAATCTTGCTTTGTTTTCGTATTGTTTTTTAAGTTAGGCACTGTAATTAACTCTTTATTACTATTATACATTTTACAAAACTATTGACTTAGTCTTATACTATTGTTTTTCCTGCATACAGAATTCCAGTCTTAAAATATTTCCCCACTAGAATTTACAATTAACAACTAATGTTGCCAAATAAAAAAAAATATGGCAACCATGTGAATCTAATTTATTTGTAAATACCTTCTTCTTTATGTTCCTCCTTCCACAGAAATTCATTGCAGTACTCTGATGTAAAGGGCCCTGAAATTTATTAATGGGAATTAGCTTTCATGATGATAGAAGATGAGAAGTCCCAAGATTTGAAGTCAGTGCTAGTTGGAGACCCAGGAAAGCCAATGTGTAGCTCCAGTCCAAAAGCTGGTAGGCTCAAGTCCCAAGAAGAGTTGACATTTAAGTCCAAAAGCAAGAAAACACCAATGTCTCAGATCAAAGTAGTTAAGTGAGAAGCACAGCCTTTTGTTCTACTCAAAGCTTTAACTGATTGGATAGACCCAACTCATTTTAGGAAGGCAATGCCATAACTAAACCTACCAACTCAAATGTCAATCTCATCCAGAAACATCCTCAAAGATACAGCCAGAATAATGTTAGGTCAAGTGTTTAAGTACTGCATGGCCCAATCAAGCTGACACAAACTATTAACCATCATAGGTAGCAAACACATGTTTATAATGTGTTTGTTATTCTTATGATGTATATCATATTATTTATGCAGTTGATTCTTGTTCTTAGCAGTTATGTTCTATAGCATAGTTACCAACTCTGAATTAGTGAATACTAGAACATTGCTTCTAGGGAAACTACAAGCTTACATTTTTGTGAACTTCTAATCGGAACATTTTATTCAACATATCAATATGTAACTTTGCTTTATGTGTGTTTTTCCTTAAAGCCATTTTATGCAATGTAGTGTTGATTCATAAACATTGAACTCATGGTCAACAGCATTATAACTCATGCTTCATTTAAGCTTATCTAACACAAGTACAGTATGTTCTGCATAACTCACATTATATCTGTCTTGTGCTTGGGAACACCAGAAAGCACTTCAGCATTATATTTCAGGTCATTGAAGCAGCAAAATCACCAACAGAAAGTAAAAGATGTAAAAAATGTGATACTACACAGACTGCATAAAGGATACTTTTAAAAAAAAAAATTACAGTTAATATAAGACAACAGAGCTTTACCTTAACTTCAGCTGGGAATGTGCACTCAAGTGACCCAAGTTTTTCACCACTGTACATGTCCATAAATGACTGCAAAAGTGTCTTGAGAGGTGATTTTGATGTTACAAATAAATCTTAGCTAGCATGTGCATTCTCAAATACAGAATTCACAAATAATGAGGCTCGAATGTATATATTACTATTTCATAGGTGCTGTTATAAGCATGTATCTTCTTTAACTTACAATAAACCTGGGATCTACTTACTGTTTTATCTCTGTTTTGGAAACCAGGAAGATTTTGCTCAGAGGTGATTAAGTAAATTGTCTAGAGGAATAAAGCTAGTCAGTGTGGGATCTAGGAAGGGAATGACTCTGGACACTTGGACTCCAAAGTCTCTCCAATCTCTATGCCTTTCAAGATCAACTAGAAAATGAGTTCTTTACTTTTACTAAAATATTTGATTCCAAATATTTTATCCAAATATCTAGATTAGAACATGTTACCATAATTAAATAGCAGACAAATATAAGGATTAGGTCTTGTTAATAATTTGTGGTTAAATACAAAACATTTGTTTGAAAATGTGAAACATGAAAACATAACTTACTATTTTGTAATCAACTCTTTTAAACAATATTATTATTTAGCAATTTATAAAAATTAAACATTTACATTAGTTGAAAAATAAAGAGTAAGTGTGTGATTATAAGGAAGTTTTGCAAATTTCTCCACAAATAAATTAATAATTAAGCACGTTTTAAATGTGGGTGCTTGCTGAATTATCTGCTTTTGTTGTAAGTTAGATTTCAAAGTTTATTATTTGTTTGCTTTAGTTTTTATTAAGTCAGCACATATGATAAGGAAACAAACAGAGCTTCTATTTCCAGGCAGCTTCCTCTCTGGCTCAGAGCAGGTGCTTTCATTGCTTTTATACTTCTCCTATGGGTGAGTTCTTCCAGCTCCTGAGGAGGTGGTAACGTGTACTGCTCTATCAATACTTAGTTTTCTCTTAACTAAGTGAGTGTTGGTTTGAAATAGTAGAAAATGTTGTTAAAATCAATCCTACCAAGCACTCGGATTACCTCACAAGCGTCACAAACAGCTATACCAAAAACTACAACTCTTTGACTTGAATTCATTTGATTTTTTTTTTCTATTTTTACGAGGCAAAGGTTCAAAGAAAGCACAGTTACTGTTTAATGAAAACAGCAGGCAATGCATTGCACAGAGAACTGCTCTTCTATTCCCATTTGAGGGACCTGAATTTTAAAAACTCAATTCCTCCTTCAAAATCATCCTACTTTTTATTCAAATTTTAAACATTCAGGTTACCAACTGTTTGAAGAATTGAATGAGATTTTCAATTTGAAATTGACATAAGAATCTTTTTTGTTCCAACTGGGAAAAGGAATTCAGCTTAGTGCTTATGAATTTTTATATACAATGTAATAGCTTTTTTAAAGACGACAAAAAAATTCATAATACTATTTTTTCCCTCCTTTTTTTCTTTTTTCTTCCCTCCTTTCCATGATCATACTCTTTCCTTTGTTTTATTTCTTTTTTCCTGCCCTCTCCAACTGGCTTCTCTCCTATAGCATTCAGTCATTTCATTGAGTCATAACTACTTGATTCTCTCATTCATTCTCTGCATATTCATTTCCTGCATATTTTCATCGCAGGCCTAATATGTACCTCTCTCCATTATATGTGCTATGGATAATATTCAAAAGTCTTTGTACTCATGCAGCTTAAGTTCAAGTAAGAGAAAATTATATTAAGTTAAATCAGAAATTTAAGCTGTTTTATTTACATGAATTATATTTTTCTTCATAATTTATATTATTATAAAGCATTTGAATATATCATATATTTTCCTCACCATCACTACCTGTTTCTAATTTTGAATAAAAAAAATTCAGCATTGTAAATGCAACACAAATTTATATATATTTCCTACCACAATGAAATCGAAGGTATATTGCATGGAATTTAGGAAATATATCTGAATTCAGCAGGTCTAAAGCCTCTAAATCAACATAGAAATCTGAAAGTCGTTGGTCTTCTGACCAAACACCAGACCAATGGGTTAGATCCTGAGAAAATGTGGTTCCTTAATGATTTGCTTTATATACAGTTAATTGTCAATCCTTTTTATTTCCCTTTCTCTCTCTTCCTTTGAAAAGATGTGCATTTGTGTATTACTTCGTTCTCATGCTGCTATGAAGAAATACCCAAGACAGGGTAATTTATAAAAAAGAGGGGTTTAATTGACTCACAGTGGCACATAGCTGGGAAAGCCTCAGGAAACTTAACAATCATGGCAGAAGACATCACTTCACAGGGTGGCAGGAGAGAGAATGAGTGCAGAGCAAAGGGGGAAAGCACCGTATAAAACCATCAGATCTCCTGAGAACTCATTATCACAAGAACAACATCGGGGAAACCACCCTCATGATTCAATTATCTCCACCTGGTCCTGACCTTGACATGTGAGGATTATTACAATTCAAGGTGAGATTTGGGTGGGGACACAGAGCAAAACCATATTATCCTGCACCTGGCCTCTGCCAAACCTCATGTCCTCACATTTCAAAAGACAATCATGCCCTTACAACAGTCCCCCAAATCTTAATTCATTCTAGTATTAACCGAAAAGTCCGAGTCCAATCTCTCATCTGAGATCAGGCAAGTCCCTTTCACCTATAAGCCTGTAAAATCAAAAGCAAGTTCGTTACTTCCTAGATACAATGGTGTGTCTAGTCTCTGCAGCTTTTTCACATGTGCAGTGCAAGCTGTCAGTGAATCTGCCATTCTGGGTTCTGGAGGACAGTGGCCCTCTTCTCACAGCTCCATTAGGCAGTGTCCCAGTGGGGACACTGTGTGGGGGCGTCAACTGCACATTTCCCTTCTGCACTGCCCTAGAAGAAGTGTCCCATGAGGTCTCTGCCCCTCCAGCAGACTTTTGCCTGGACATCCAGGTGTTTCCAAACATCCTTTGAAATGTAGGCAGAGGTTCCCCAACGTCAATTCTTGACTTCTGTGCATCTGAAGGCCCAACACCACATGGAAGCCACCAAGGCTGAGGGCTTGCACCCTCTGAAGCAATGTCCTGAGCTGTACCTTGACCCCTTTTAATCAGAGCTCCATCTGAAGCAGCTCGGACACAGGGCACCACGTCCCAAGGCCGCAGGGGGGCCCTAGGTCTGGCCCACAAAACCATGTTTTCCTCCTAGGACTCCAAACCTATGATGGGTGACCTGCCATGAAGGTCTCTGACATGCCCCAAGGACATTTTCTCCATTGTCTTGGTGATTAACATTTGGTTCCTCATTACTTATGCAAATTTCTAGCAAGGGCTTGAATTTCTCCTGAGAAAATGGGTTTTTCTTTTCTATTGCATCATCAAGGTGTACATTTTCCAAACTGGTATGTTCTGCTTCCTCTTGAATGCTTTGACACTTAGAAATTTCTTCCACCAGATATCATAAATCATCTCTCTCAAGTTCAAAGTTCCACAGATCTCTAGGGCAGTGGCAAAATGCTGCCAGTCTTTTTGCTAGAGCATATCAAGAGTCATCTTTATTCAAGTTCCCAACAAGTTTCTCATTTCCATCTGGGACCATTTCAGTCAGGACTTCATTGTCCACATCACTATCAGCATTTTGGTCAAAGCCATTCAACAAGTCTCTAGAAAGTTTCAAACTTTCCCTCATCTTTCTGTCTTTTGAGCCCTCCATGTCTCTAGGAAATTATAAACTTTCCACGTTTCTGTCTTCTTCTGAGCTCTCCAAACTGTTCCAACCTCTGTTTGTTACCCAGTTCCAAAGTCGCTTTCACATTTTTGGATATCTTTACAGCAGCACCCCACTACTCCCAGTACCAATTTACTGTATTAGGTCATTCTCATGCTACTATAAAGCAATACCCAAGACTGGGTTTTAATTGCTCACAGTTTGCATGGCTGGGGAGTCCTCAGGAAACTTACAATATGGAGGAAGGTACTTCTTCACAGGGCAGCAGGAGAGAGACGTGCAGAGCAAAGTGGGGAAAAGCCCCATTTAAAACCATCAGATCTCAGGAGAACTCACTATCATGAGAACAACACAAGGGAAACTGCTCCCATGATTCAATTATCTCCACCTGATTCCACCCTTGATATCTGGGGATTATTACAATTCGAGGTAAGTGTTGGGTGTCTGGAGCATAAATATATTTTTTTCCTCCACAGAAAGACCGAGACAACTTTTCATGTCATTTAATTTAAATGTAAAACAAAATTGTTGGTATAAATTGCATGCTTCCTATGAACATATAGATATGTGTATATATCTGTATATATACTGTGTTAATACCACCCTGCAATAGCTTAGTCCCTTTTCATGTATATAATCACAAATTTATTTAATAAACATAAAAACAATGGAATAAAAACAATATTTATATATTTCAAGTCATCAGAAAAAAAGAAACACGGCAAGAATAATTCTAACAGTGGAGTACAAAAGAAGAAACATAAATTTAAAAGAAAGAAAATAGGAAACCTAAAAGCAGAAATTTAATTAAAATAATAGACCTCATAACTGAGACAAAAGCACTTTGGTTAAAATATTTTTACAAAGGCCTTTGACAATCTTTATAAAGGTGTTTGGGAATTTTAATTTTTTTCCTTCTCTTTAATTTTAGTAGACTGGGGTTTCTGTAAATTATTCTGTCAAATTATCCTCTTTAAGAAAAAAAAATTAGTCTAACGCATTAGATCTTCTAATAAATGGAAGAATACTCTTTCAGTATTAAAAGTTTCCCACTTTATTTTACATGATTTTTCTGTCTATGTTTAAAATAGTACTGAGGGCTCATAGAAAAGTTCAAATTTTTATAATTCAAAATCTTGTGTTTAAACAATAAGTAATGACAAATTATCTTCCATAGTTCATTTACATTAAGTAGATGCTAAAATAAACTTGAGTAAAGATCTTAATCTCATGATTTTTGAAAGTTACACATGTACACATACATACATAATACAATTCCAATTTTGAACATTAAAAGAAATTGACGTCATACATGAAAAATTTAATGTGAAACCTGTGTATAAATATTTACAATTATATAGGAGGAAATCTTAGAAATATAAAAAGGAATATTTATTCTTTGTCAAACCCCAAGGAATCAATTAAATCTGGCTCATGAGTAATTAACATCCTCTCAGAAAATAATAATTATATTTTAAATATATGTTTTCTATAAAAGTGATGATATTTTAGTGAATATATTTGAGGGTAGGACAGCAAATAATGACAGATACACTAAAATGAAGTAATTTCAGTTATTTTTCTTGTATATTATACATTTAAAATCCTACAGCACAGACTTTAGGTTTAATACAGGAAAATACAATTATCTTTAAATATAAAGAAATTAAGCATTAGGATATAGTTATGAAATCACTATGATTTAATGCCAATTCTCAATTTGTGCTTTCCCATTGTTTAACAAAGGTTAAGATAACAATTTAGTGTGGAACTGCAAGTGCAAAAATACCTAGGATATTCACATATATGTGTTTTAAATATTTACTAATCTCATATGGTACTTTTTCAGCCTTAATATAAATATTCACATATTTCTTACTATAGGTTTATTTTCCTTTACTTTTTTTTTCTCATTTAATTGATTCTTTTCTCCTTCTGGAAGTTTCTTTTTTTTTTTTTTTTTTTTAAGAAGCAGTCTCGCTCTGTCACCCAGGCTAGAGTGCAGTGACGTGGTCTTGGCTCACTGCAACCTATGCCTCCTGGGTTCAAGCGATTCTCCTACCTCAGCCTCCTGAGTAGCTGAGACTACTAGAGCGTGCCACCACACCAGGATAATTTTTTGTATTTTTAGTAGAGACAAGGTTTCACTGTGTTAGCCAGGATGGTCTCAATCTCCTGACCTTGTGATCTGCCCGCCTCAACCTCCCAAAGTGCTGAGATTACAGGTATGAGCCACCGCGCCCGGCCTCATTTTTAATATATTAGCATCCTGCCTTTGTTTCCTATGTCTCCTTACAATCATATATTTTTTTAAAAAAATTGTAGTATGTCATCACTTAATTTCAACAACTAAATTTCAACATTCTTTTTTTTTTAAACATTTTAAAGTATTTCTTTTTATTATTATTATTATACTTTAAGTTCTAGGGTACATGTGCACAACGTGCAGGTTTGTTACATATGTATACATGTGCCATGTTGGTGTGCTGCACCCATTAACTTGTCATTTACATTGGGTATATCTCCTAATGCTATCCCTCCCCCCACCCCCTCCCTACAATAGTACCCAGTGTGTGATGCTCCTCTTCCTGTGTCCAAGTGATCTCATTGTTCAGTTCCCACCTATGAGTGAGAACATGTGGTATTTGGTTTTCTGTTCTTGTGATAGTTTGCTGAGAATGATGGATTTCAGCTGCATCCATGTCCCTACAAAAGGACACGAACTCATCCTTTTTTATGGTTGCATAGTATTCCATAGTGTATATGTGCCACACTTTCTTAATCCAGTCTGTCACTGATGGACATTTGGGTTGATTCCAAGTCTTTGCTATTGTGAACAGTGCCACAATAAACATACGTGTGCATGTGTCTTTATAGCAGCATGATTTTTTCTGTCTTTGAATTTTTTAGGGTGAAAATTAGTTACATAATTGCTTATTGTTTTTATGTGTTCTACCTGTATATCATATCTTTATATCTGCCTAAGAAGTCTTATTATTTGATTTTTAATGACCTCAAAAGGAGTTCACTGCTTGGATTTTTCTGCAGAGTTTTATTATATTAGTTATAACTTTTCTTGGCTTGCCTATATCAGAAAGTTTAGGATACTTCGTCAGCCATACTATTGGAGTTTTTCATACATATCTCAGAGAATTGGCAAACTGTGACTCTTTAGCATGATATTCTTTTAAAAGAGTGCAGTGAAAATTATAGTCTATGTCTTAGTCTGCTTTGTGTTGTGATTACAGAGTAACTGAGACTGAGTTGTTTATGATCAATAGAAGTTTACTTGGCTCAGGTTTCTGGAGACTGAAATCTGTAAGAGCATGGGGCGGGCATTTTGTGAAAGACTTTATGCTGCATCATTCTATGGCAGGAGGCTGAAGAGGAAGAAAATGTGAAAGCAAGAGAGTAAGACAGTGTAGAACTCACTTTTTTAACAACCCACACTCACAATATTAACATTAATCCACTAATGAGGGTGGAGCCCTTGTTGTCTACTCACCACCCTTAACAATCTGAATTCTTAATGCAGTCACCACGACAATTAAATTTCAACGTAACTTTTGGAGGAGCCAGTCAAACCACAGCATTTTAATCTTGGCCCTTCAAAACTCATGTCCTTCTCACAAACAAAATGTATGTATTACACCCCAAGAGTCCCAAATCCTTAACTTGTTCCAGCACCAACTCAAAAGTCCAAAGTCCAGACTCTCATCTGAATTAGATACGGGTGTGATTCAAGGCACAATTCTGCCTGAGGGAACTTTTATTTATTTGTGAGCTTGTGAAATTAACATGCATGTGCATCCAAAGTAGAATTATAGGACAGATATGGGGTAGGCATTCCGAGTCCAAAAGGGAGAAATAACAAGAAGAAAGGGGTAACTGGTCCCCAAAAGTCCAAAACTCAACAAAGAAAACAACTTCAAGTCTTAAAGATCCTGAATAATTTCCTCTGGCTCCAAGTCTAACATCCTGGGCACAGTGGAACAGGAGCTGGACTCCTAAAACCTTAGGCAGCCCCACCCCTATAACTTTGCTATGTTTAGTTCATCCAGCAGCTCTCATTTGTTGGTATCCTGTGCCTGCAGCTCTCCCAGGCTGATGCTGCAATGTGGTAGCTCTACAGTTATGAGGTCATGATAGTGACCTCACTACTACAGCTAAGCTAGGCATCACCCTAGTGGGGGCTCTCTGTGGTGACTCTGCTCTTGCAACAAGTCACTGACTGGGCCCCTAGGCTGTTTGTGACAACACTGAAAATCGAGGTGAAGGAAGTCATGCCCCCACGGCTCTGCATTCTGCACACCTACAAAATTAGCACCACATGGACTCTACCAAGGCTTATAGCTTGTACCTTCCAGAATGGTGGATGGAGCTGCACTTGGACCCGCTTGAGCTGTGATTGGAGCAACCAAGGAGCTGTGCTAAAATTTGTGGAGCATTGACATGGGGTGATTATGGGCAGCTTGTCCTAGAGGGTGACCTGGGCCTGTCTCTGCAAACTATTCTGCCTTCCTCCAGTTCTGGAACCATTATAAAAAAAGCAGCCTCAAAAATCTCAGAAACCCCTTTGGGGACATTCTGCCATTATTTTTATGATCCCTTCTTTCTGTACTAATCTTTTTAGCAGATAGTTTCTTGGCCACGTCCTTGGTTTGTGCTCCCGAGTATGCTCTTTCATTCTTTACAAGACCAGGTTGAAAATATTCAAAATCTTTCCGTGCCATTTCTCTCTTAATTATGAATTGTAGCTTTATGTCTTTTATGTTATCTCACTTTTTATTTTATGTGGTTAAAGGTATGTAGACAATTTCTACAATATTTTACTTAGAAACTTATTTCACTAGATATTCCTGTTCATTTTTCTGAAATTTCACTTTCCATAAAGCCGTACAGCACGTGCAAAATTCATTAAAGTTCTTTAATACTTCATAACAAGAATGGGCATTTCTCTATTTTTCAATAAGACATTCCCTTTTTGCATCTGAGACCTTATCAGAATCGCCTTTATTGTCTATGCTTCCACCAATATTCTGATCATGACCACTTAAGTGATCACATTAGAGAACTTCTTCTCTAAGAAGTTGTAGACTTTCTCTACCGTTTTCATTTACTTCTGAGCCCTCATCAGAATCACCCTTGACACTCCATTCTCGGCACTCTGGACTTTTTCTAGCATACTCCTTCAAAGTCTTCCAGCTTCTAACGATGACTTAGTTCCAAAGTTACTTTCACATTTCAAGTATTTGTTATAGTAACAGCCTCACTTCTGTGAACCAGTTTTTTGTCTTAGTTCATTATGTTTTACTATAAGAGAATACATGAGATTGGGTAATTTATTAACAATATAAGCCTGTTTACTTTATGGTTCTGGAGACATGGAAGTCTAAGAGTGTGGAACTCACATCTCATAAGGACCTTAGTGCCACATCACTCCATGGCAGAAGGCAGGACAAGAAAACACAAGAGCAAGCAAGAGAGAGAGGGCCAAACTCACTTTTACATTAACCCATTCTCATGACAACGAATTCACTCCATTGATAACAATATTAATCCATTAATGAAAGTGGAGCCCCCATGGCCTAATCACCTCTTAACAGTCCTACATCTTAACACCAGCAAGATGGAAATTAAATTTCAACATAAGTTTTGGAGATAGCCTTCAAATCATCGCATCTGGTCAAGTATAGAACTCTCTATTTTGAGAATGGTAGGGCCTTCAGGAGCCATATGCTACTGTAGGTTATGTTTGAATGGATAGGCTTTGGGAGCTTGGTATGGATGAAAATTCAGGAGCAATAATGAAACTGGTGGCAACAGAATTAATGGATCTCTTCAGGACTACCAGTGCAAAGCAGGAGTGCTCAGGATTTTCTAGATCCTGCAGAAGGTCCATTCAGGCAGCCAGTCTGACCACTTCCAAACAGCCTCAGATTCATGTGTTTTCCCTTGATCTCGGCCATATAGAACTTAGCCACTTCAGACTTCTGTTCCTTAGACTCTATTCTAAAACCTCGAAATGACACCTAAACACTGTGTCTTAAACTCGAGAACTGAAAGCTCAGGAGATCCTTGCAGAAATCCCTTTTAGGACATCCTGCCATTGTTAGAAATCACCCTAGACCCTATTTATAAAATAGCTGATCTGCTGGTAATGAGTTGGGATTATAGAATCAGAAGAAAGTATACAATTAACTAAAAGTTACCTATACCCACAATTTCTAAAAAAAATAGATACACACCTGGAAATTCACCCTGCTTGGAATACCTCTTTGGAATACCTCACATGCGGATTTTCCATGGCATAATTGAATCATGTATTATTTTATGTCTTCTGTTGTACTTAATAAGTAATATCCTTATAAATGAAGATATTGAAAAACAATGAAAATTGTATTACATTATCTTTAGGTAGAATGTAGCTATATATGTGTATCTAAATATAGTCGCTCCTCAGTATGCATGGGGTATTGTCTCCAGTGGATACCAAAAAGCCTGAGATGCCCTGTGGTAGTCCCTTTATCTAAAATGACTCAGTAATTTAGATATGTAACCCATGATTCTGGTATACACATAATAATTTAAGTTATATCTATAGATTATTTATGATATGTAATACAATGCCTATAAATTACTCTTCATTTGCATTGATTCCACATATACTATTAGGTGCATACATAATTCCAGTTTTACTTTTTGGATCTCTTTGTAGGGAATTTTTTCTCTCCTAAATGTTTTTTTTTTAATCCATCATTGATTTTGAATCCATGAATGCAGAACACACAGATGTGAAGTATGGTCAAATCTGTGTATTTTTACATAGGTGTACACACATACTTTTATTATAAGAACACTAGAAATAACATATAGTAAGAAATATAATTAGTTTAAATTGAATGTATGTTTTAGGATTGCTTAAATATGCATTCCAATTCAAATAAAATTATGTATAAATATATGGTTTGAAACTGTATGTTAATTTAGCTATATTGTGTGTATAAATTTTAATAATCATTCTGCTATGCTCACTATATTAATAGATATTTTAAATAATAATATTAGTGGATATATAGAAATAAATATACTTAATTCAAAAGTTTATTTTCATCTTCATGGTCCTTTATTTCTGAGTATAGTAATAACACATAAACTGATTCAAAAGCAGGATTCCTTTCTTTTATACAGTCCTTTATTTAAACTTAGCTTTAATAATCTAATTCTTTATTTTAAATTAGTTTTGACGGAGTCTCGCTGTGTCGCCTTAGGTTGAGGTGCAGTGGCGTCGGATTCAGTCCTTCATTGCAAAGCTCCGCTCGCTGGTTTTGCATTTCATTCTCCTTGCCCCACGCGTCCGTCTTCCGTTCATCTTTTGTAGGGATGCCAGGATTTTGCCTCTGACCGTGAATAAGCCAGGATGGTCTCGAACTCCTGGATCTTTCGCATCCGCCTTGCCCCAGTGTTGATTGCGGCTTGAGCCAATACCGCGCTCCGGGTTGTACCGTCTGAAGTCTTTTTAACGAAAAGTCAAAGTCTCTTAATATATGAATATCCTATCATCATTTAAAGTATGTAAATCGGCATTAAAAATGAATTTCCCTTTATAATATCAAAGTATTCTCTGCGAACTTCTTCATAATGAAACCCATTACAATCCATTTGAAGAGAAACTGACATGCAGCATATTACTGCAATTTATTCTTTTGGCATGAGGAATGAAACCTAGCTTCCAAAACTTACTGGAAGAAATTGGTACCCTTTTACTTAGACATAAATCAGGAAACGCAAGACAAAAAACTCTGAGGTCCCAGGTCTGATAATCATGGGGAGATACCTCAACAAGAGGAAAATGATGGATTTGTGATGAGCCTGGTGATGGTAACAGCATAATCAATTTTCAGTTCATAATGACAAGATTTCTTCAATAAATCCACACAACAGAATAACTTAGTAAACAGTAATACTTTCCTGACATTTTAAAAATCCTGTATCTAAAATAAAAAAAAACTCCTCTGGATGATATTTTTGTGGGCTGGGAAAGCCATATCTCCCCAAAACCAGCGATATCGAAATAAATCGGCGCTGAAACCTTTAATCTTGATGCCAAAATTCACCAGCAGCACCTTACCGTTTCTCCAAAATATCGTGGTTAATACCTCAACTCCACGCAGGAACAATTCCATATTGATAAGCATCAAGACATGAAATGGATTTTACAAGTACAGGGAAAGTATTTTTTTGAAGAAATTATTTAACCAACCCATTTGAAACTCTTCCATTTCTCAACTGGAAAACTTCAGGGAAAACGTAGGATTCCGTGAAATAAAATGAGAAATTATGTTTACAAAATACTATTTCTAGGACATACCGTAACTCTTCCTCTTTCACAGCCACATACACACTATAAAAAAGCAATAAATAGAAAAATAAATAAGACGATATATCATATTATAATTCACATACATTTGTCTGTTCTACTCCATGTAAAATATTACAGCAATTTGCCTGGATTAAATGCCTTTTACAATTAAGCTTTATCAGGTGAGAGAAAGGTGCACTTTGGAAGCAATGTAGGTGAAGACCCAGCAGATGAGATCAATGTTTCTCTCATTTCTATTGCATACTGTTGTCTTTGATTTTTCTTAATATTTTTAAATCATATATGTCTCTCAAGCCAGTAATAATGGCAGACTCCTACTCCACTGGTGCATTAGTGATAGCGGGTAACCCCAAACACCTTCCTCAAGATCGACTGTTCTTTCTTAGCATTCTTGTTCCCACCTTTATGGCCCAACTACTTATTCTTCCTTTTATTTCTCTAACACTTCATTTCAATTTCTATGTGCATGACTAAAACAAACTTCTTATGGTCTCTGTGTAAATATATATTTTCAAGAGCAAGGTAATTAGCAGATAAAAGTAATAGAGATTCAATATTGGGATATCTGCCCATTTGTCATGGCCTTGGCATTTACTGAACCAAGCAGTAGTGTTTTAAACTCGCTACTCCTCAGGAGAGAGAGTTTTCAGGCTCTTGGCTCTCATAACACCACACACCTGGGTTAAAGGAAGAAATCATCCCAGAATACCAGACCTTAAGTCAGTTTCTTCATTTTAACCAGGAAAAGCATATAAATACTCTGATAGTGTGTGGAGTACAAAATTAATTCCTGAAATACTTGGAAGAACAGTAAGAAACCACAGAGTAGAATTCAATGCATAATTACTTATTTGTATAGAACTTTAGACCAAAAGCAGTGACTAGTGACATTTTCTATTCTTAAACTAAATTATCCTCCTTATAGAAAAAAGCAGTCTATATCTGGATATATCTGTGCATAGATATACACATACATTTGTACAAATGACACATATACATATACAAGATTGAGAAGAATTTGGTGCCATACTTTTCAAAGCGGTAAGGTGAGATTTGTCATCTGTTCCTATCACAAATATGCCAGCAGAGGAAGAGCAAAAAAGCCAAAATTATTCATAAAAGATGACTATAGTACAAATATGGCACACTTGGATTTTAGAAAAATTATCTATTCTGTTGGGCCTTTTTAACTAATGGCATAAACTTGTTTTCTGTTTTTTTTTCTTCCTGTTTAAAATAGATGAATCAGTACACTTCTTTATGTAACCTCTACATTCACCTTCTATAACCTTTTTCAGTGAGTCATTAGAAGGACTCGTAATAGAATCCTTAGTTATTGAAGGTTGTTTAGAAAATAAACCCCTTTTCTTTAACATGGTTCAGTGTTCTTTACATGAGCCATTCCTAGATGTTTTCCAAATTCAGGTATAAAATGTCTTTCTCTTTACCCTTTCTATTACTAGCAGCTCTCTTTACACCATTCCTTCTTTGTATTGGTATGATAATGCTTTCTTATTTAAATTGACTATTTTCAGAACACTTACACATGATTCTGCCTATTAGGAAACCTATTTCACAGAGAGAATGTTATATAATAATGATCTATAATGTGCAAGGTATAACTGCAGATATATGTCCAGCAGTATAGAACTCTAGTATGAGTTCTGTTAAAATCAGAGCTGCATTATGACACCCACAAGTCAGTTATGATGGAGCTACACAGGTCTTCACTAATTCTATTATATATTAAGCTGTCTGAATCCTGCTGCTCACTAATGTGGAGAAGAATAAAAATAAGTTGATAGAAGCCCAATTTAAATTCAACAACTAATAAAGATAGGATACAATTTTAGTACTGAAAATATTTGCAAATGTGCTATGAAAAGTCTACTACTCTGCAACTCATTTACATAAAAGTGAGTGATATGTTAGGAATTTAAGCCACGAGTTTGGCAACTTTCGTGGCAGATAACTTAGGTGAAATTGATGATGTTTTCATTTTCTTATTGTGGTAAAACTGGTAGCTTAGTTCTTTAAAAGTAAAATGGTAATACATAATGAATACATATTTAATACCAACTTGACTACTTTTAGAAAAAAAAAAATAATGTTTATTAAAAATATAAGTAAATAGCAAATTGAGTTAAGGAATTTTCTAAGACTTTAGTTAAAATTCGTATCTCCAATCTAGTAAGTGTGAAACAGTATACAAATATTTCTTTGACACAAGTATTTTTGTTGATTTTCTAATTGAAAATCCATCAATAAGAAATACTAAATATCGCTGATTTTATTTTCCATGACAAAATTATGTTATATTTACATAATAAATTATTCACATATCCACAAATAAACAGACATAACACACACACACAGAGAAATAAATCCAAAGTTTATAAGCATGTATACAGCAGAAATTTTTATTGCTTATGTTCAATCAATAGATAAGTCAATTGACTGAGGTTTCCCAGTTACTGTGGAAAGTATAATTTATGTAACTAGAATAGCAACAAATTTTTATATTTTATATTTCAGTATCAAGATTAATCAGCTATTGTTGTTGTCTTTTTTTCTAAAAAAAAGTTTATTCCACTTGTGTTTAATATTCTTAATTGAAATTTATTTTATATGTAATTATGAACTGAACTGAGCATTTCATAAATACTAAAATATAATACAAGCACAGAGTTCCAATTTTATGTAAATAGTCAAGATTTTTTCCTCCAGGGACTTTTGCCTTTGAAAATAAAGTTAGATCTATCTCACTTCATAGGGAGATGGACTGATCTTCACAGGTAGCTTCAAGATCATCAGAGGTCTCCAATTTGAACTCCTCCATTTCTATATGTCCAGCTACCATAACTAAGAAAGTAAATTGTTTAAAAAAAATTTCAGCCATCAAAGGTATGTTCCATGCTTTTAACATCATGACTAATGATGGGCCTCCTGTTTTGGTGGTAGCAGTTGAACCTTTTAAAGTAGTGAATGCCTCCCTCACCACCCACACAACAGACTGTCATGGATTTCTGCAGTCCTCCCAAAGTGTGAAGAACCATCTATCATATTTCATTATTTTGTCATCACCCTAAATAAAATGTTATCTGGCTATTGCTGTGATGACCACAGGTTACTTTGGTTAAGAATTCAACTGGGCCTGAATACCACAATTATCACATGAAGAAGTTAAAACCAGAAAATGTCTAATGCCTCTTCCAACATTGAAATATTGGGAATGCCAGTGAATGACAAAATAAATTTATTTTTATATTACAGCTTTGACTCCAATACAGAAAATGCAAAGGGCTTTATATCTCTGGGGTAAATTTATAAAATCATGTAAATCAAAAATCATGGAGATATGAGGCATGGATTCCTACAGTTATGTTTTCATTAATCGGGCAGGAGTAACCTGAAATTAATTGAAATAGTGTTTGAAAATGTGATGGTTAATGAATAGAAGATGACGGATCGTGGAGAATGACAGTGGGATTATCATGTTTAACCAAGTGGTGACTCCAATTGCAGCCTTTATCACCAGATGTAGTTTAATTTGTTTTGGAGAAAAATTAACACATCTCCTAACAATTCCTGGTACAACTATTGATCATTCAAGTGCTTTTTCAATAATCCTGTTCCGCGTCTGGGAAGGCCACTGCATTTAAAACGAGAAGTAGATTCGAAGCCTAGCATTTGTGGTCATGTATTAAAGTCCCCAGCACTCTAAGATTTTAACTTGATTCTTTTTCAGGCCTCCCTAAGCATCTCGGCTGGCCTTGGTAAGCCAAAGGAAAGCATACAAGAGAGACACTCTTTAAAGCTGAGTTTCCGGGAAGGCATCACATGTCATGCTCCATGACACTCTGAGCCAGAAAAACCAGCAAGTTTTTTATTGGCTGAATGTGTGTGGGAGGAATGCAATAACAGGGTGTGGAAGCGATTCACATGCTTCACAACGTAATAAAATATCACAAACAAATTGGAGGCAGTGCATCCCATCAGAAAAATGAAACGAAGCACTTGCTTCAGGTATAATGCACAGTAGCTGATAAGACCTTATCAGGAGACAGGGTTTGAGAGCAGACAACCTATGTTTGACGGGGCCTGAGCAAGTAATTTCTCCTGGGTTGCCTGGGAGAGTTACAGGAGACCGGGGCTTATTTCATCCCTAAAAGACCGTAAAAGACAGCCGCCTCTAAGGGGACTGTTCATAGACCTACCCTCAGGGCACATTCTCTTTTTCAGGGATGTTCCTTGCTGAGAAAAAGAATTCAGCAATATTTCTCCCATTTGCTTTTGAAAGAAGAGAAATATGGCTCTGTTCCATCTGGCTTACCAGCAGTCAGAGTTTAAAGTCTTATCTCCCTTGTTCCCTGAACATTGTTGTTATCCTGTTCTTTTTTCAAGGTGCCCAGATTTCATATTGTTCAAACACAAAGCTCTATAAACAATTTGTGCAGTTGACGCAATCATCACAGGGTCCTGAGGCAACATACATCTTCCTCAGTTTACTAACATGATGAAATTAAGATATTAAAGTAAAGACAGGCATAGGAAATCACAAGGGTATTGATTGGGGAAGTGATAAGTGTCCATGAAATCTTCACAATTTATGTTCAGAGATTGCAGTAAAGACAGGCATAAGAAATTATAAAAGTTGTCCGGGCACGGTGGCTCAAGCCTGTAATCCCAGCACTTTGGGAGGCTGAGATGGGTGGATCACGAGGTCATGAGATCGAGACCATCCTGGCTAACCTGGTGAAACCCCGTCTCTACTAAAAAAATACAAAAAAAACTAGCCGGGCAAGGTGGCGGGTGCCTGTAGTCCCAGCTACTCAGGAGGCTGAGGCAGGAGAATGGCATAAACCCAGGAGGCGGAGCTTGCAGTGAGGTGAAATCCGGCCACTGCACTCCAGCCTGGACGACAGAGCGAGACTCCATCTCAAAAAAAAAAAAAAAAAAAAAAAAAAAGAAAGAAATTATAAAAGTATTAATTTGGGGAACTAATAAATGTCCATGAAATCTTCACAATTTATATTCTTCTGTCATGGCTTCAGGCGGTCTCTCCGTTTGGGGTCCCTGAAGAACATCAGTTCTTCAACCCTATGTAACAATTTGGTTCACAGGGAACTTGAGTATCTTTTCATTCCACAAGCTATCGTATTGGTCCATTACATTGATGACATTATGCTGATTAGACCTAATGAGTATGAAGTTGCAACGACCTTAAATTTATTGGTAAGATATTTGCATGTTGGAGGATGGGAAATGAACTTAACTAAAATTCAGAGTCCTTCTACCTCAGTGAAGTTTCTAGGACTCTATTGGTGTAAGGCATGTTGAAATATTCTTTCTAAACTGAAGGGTAAGTTGTTGCATCTGACCCCTTCTACAACCAAGAAAAAGGCACAACACCTAGAGACCTGTTTGGATTTTGAAGGGCACAGTCTCTTCATTTGGATGTGTTACTCTGGTGCATCTACCAAGTGACCCAAAAAGCTGGTAGTTTTGAGTGAGGCCTAGACCAGGAGAAAAATTACAACAGGTCTAGGCTATTGTGGAAGCTGCACTGCAACCTGGGCATTATGATCCAGTTGATCTAATGGTACTTGGATGCTGTTTGGAGCCTTTGGCAGGTCTGTATATGTAAATCACAGTAGAGACCTTTGGGATTTTGGAGAAAGGCCCTGTCATTATCTGCACATAATTGCTCATCTTTTAAGAGAGAGATTTTACTCTGCTACTAGATCTTAGTAGAAGTTGAAGGCTTGACCATGGACCACCAATTTACTGTGACACTTGGGCTGCCCATCATGAACCGGATGTTACTTGACCCCCTAAGTCGTAAAGTTGGGTGTGCACATCAGCACTCCATCATCAAATGGAATGGGTACACATGTGATCCAGTCTGAGCAGATCCTAAAGGTATGAGTAACTTAAATGAAGAAGTGGCCAAAATGCCCATGGTTTCTACTCCTGCTATGCTACCTTCTCTCTCCCAGCCTACACCTATGGCAACATGAACCCTATCTTCTGATCAGTTCACAAAGGAAGAAAAGACTGGGGCCTGGTTTAGAGATGGTTCTAAACTATATGCAGGCACCACTCAAAAGTGGACAGTTATAGCACTACAGGTGTGGAGTAACATGCTGTTTTAACGAGTGCCTGGGTGCAGGTGGGATGAGGCCTAAAATGCCATCAGCCCCAAATGAGGATGGGGCAAAGGGTTTACAGTCTCCTATAAACAGGAAGTGTCCTACTCTGACATAACTACTGTGTTGTACCTGGATGGCCTCTCTCTCCATCTTCAGGGGTATGCGTCTTCTGCACAGGATAGCTGTCTTCCTGCCGGCTCTCTTCCTGCTTCCGCTATCTTACCGACACATGCTGCTGATGCAAGTGGCCTTATACCTTGAGACTGGGCCTGAGAAGGCAGGAGTACTCATCCCCTTAAGCTTTCAGGCCCAGGGGAGAATCTTACAATTATGCCCTGTGATTAAGGTCTATGGGAAACTGTAATAACCCAATTCAGGCAAGACTATGAATAGCTCAGACTCTTCAGGAATGCAACCTTGGGTCACTCCACCAGGTAAAGAACCATGACTGGCTAAGTTGCTTGCTGGAGACAAAAGGAATACAGAAAGAATAGTAGAAGATAGTTATAAATACCAGCTACAACCAGGTGACCAGTTGCAGAAATGAGGACTGTAATTTGTTCTAAGTATTTTCTCCTGGTTTTGTTATGAATATATCTGTGCATATATGTACACATATTAAGCAAATATCTGTGGTTTTGCTTCTCTCATTGCTTTATTATAACATAATATTAATTGCATTTACATAAGTATTTGAGTATTGTTAATTTTATATAATTGTATTTAAGAAAGGGGATTTCAAGAGAAGAGTAAATATCAGTCAAAGACTTTCTCTCTTCTAAAGACAGGACTAGTGAGTTTTGGTTTTACACAGCTTCATGTTAAGCAAAACTAATATTTTATTATTGTTTTTATTTGGAGAGTATGACTTAGGAAGATGTATATGGATGCCAGTTCACAAGGGTTGGGCTTGTAAAGATTAATTTTAGGTGTCAACTGGACCGGAAGGAGTACCTAAACACCTGGCAAAGCACTATGTTTGGGTATGTCTGTGAGAACATTTCCAGAAGAGGTTAGTGTGGGAGACTGGGTGGATTTTCATTTCTTTTTCTTTTTAGTCCCCATTCCCCTCTCTATCTTTCCAGGTCTGATGGATTAATTGGGAAAAGTCCATCTTCAATGTGGGTAGGCATCCTCCAATCTCCTAGCAGGCCCAGAGAGAATGAAAACAGAGAAAAGGAAAAATACATTAATCTGTCTGCTGGAGCTAAGATACATTCTTCCTCTCTAGTCCTTGGACAACTCCATACTCTCCAGGCTTTGGACTTCAGGACTTACACCACTGACTTCCTACCAGAGCCTCAGATTCTCATATCTTTGGCCTTGAACTGAGAGTTTACACCAACAGCTTCCTTGGCTTTAAGGCTTAGAGAGTTGGACTAAGTTATGCCACAAGCATTTAAGGGTCTCCAGCTTGCAGATGGCCTGTTGTGAAAATTCTCAGCCTCTATAATCAATGAGCCAATTTATCTAATAAATTTCCTCTCACATCTCTCTCTTTCTCTTTCCACCTCCCCCTCATTGGTTCTGCCTCTCTGGAGAATCATGACTAATATAGAAAGTAAACAGCTCACAGCATGATGTAGACTATAATTGTTAGATTGCAGACTGTTTTCCCAAAATTTATAATGAAGATCTAACCCCCAGTAACACAAAGTATGACTGCATTTGAATATAATGTCTTTAAATAGTGATTAAGTTAAAATGAAGTTATTAATGTGGGCCCATTTATGTTACTGGTATCTTTATAAGAAGGAGGAGTTGGGCACAGACAAAAATATAAGGAAGATCATGTGAAGATACAGTGAGGAGACAGCCATCTACAAGCCAAGGAAAAAGGTCTCAGAAGAAACCAACCCTGTAGACACTTTGATCTCAAATTCTAACTTCCAAAACTATGAGAAAGTAAGTTTCTCTTGTTCAAGTCAGGCAATCTGTGGTACTTTGTCATGGCAACCCTAGCAAACTAATACACACAGTGAGCAGAAATAGCATACAGGATGGTATAGTCTAGTGGAAAGATGTGAGGTCAGGTGTGCTATAGGCTCTGAGTTCAAGAGGGTGCAAAGAAGCAAGCTTTAGAGTTTGGACTCTTAGATACACTGCTGATTTTCTAATTTTAAAGAAAATCAGAAATGTGCTACATTTTTTTCAATGAAGGCAGAATCTCAAAAAATACAATGACAATAATTAACTGGGTACATAATGAGTCAAGTCTTAATTCTAGCAGTTCTCTAAGAGTCTTGAATAATGGGAATACCATAACATTAATAGAAGGCTTAAAATGTACCTGACACTACTATTCAAATGTGACTCATTTAATCCTTACGACCCCATGAGGTATCCAATATGATGGTCAATTCTGTCTTACAGGTTGAGAAAAGAGAAACACGAAGAAGTAAATTTCTCAAAGATGACATGCAAACGAAATGAAAAGGAAAAACCAGAGATTTTAAATCAGATAATCTGAATCTAAAAATCCAAACACCAACACATTTTTTTCTATACTCCTTCTTTTTCCAGCTTAAATCAGTGGAACAATTCTAGACTAGATACATGTTTTAGTTGATTCTGTTGAAGTTTTTACTTGTTGTTTTTGTTTAATTGTTTATATGTTATTATTATTGATTTGTATGTGTCTTAGGGTAATTAACTCCTCTGAGAGTTGCACTTCACCTTATAAATGCATGGCTTACATTATGAATTAAAAATTCCAGGAAACACTCAATGAAAATTATGACTTTATAAAGAAGGAAACTAATATCACACAGTTTGAATATTAGAGTAAGCAACAGAAACCAAACTGAAGAGGAATATGGCAACAAAATGATTGGCTATTTTAAACCCAAGTCATGCTTTATTAGGACAGAAAACACTTCTGACACCCTGGTAAAATTACATGCTTCTTTCTAAGTGGTATTTTAAAGCTGCAAAATAAAGACGACATACAAATGGCAAGCAGGCATAAGGGCAGCTCAACACTTCATGACCATCAGAGGATTAAAACTACAATGATATATTTTCCAGCGCTAAATGGTTTATAACAAAACAAAAGTGCCAGCAAGGAAGTGTCCAAGGATGTATGGGCGGAGTCTTGTAATAATTGTTGGTGGAATGTTAGTCAGGCAATAAACATGATGGGAGGAAACAGCGCAGTGGTTCAAAAACTGGAAAATAGAGCCCACATCACTCCAGCATTTCCAGTACTGGGTATATACCGCCAGTTAACGCGGTCAAAGATATCTACTCTTTTGTGTTTGTTACAGCACTGTTCACAATAGCTAAGATTTGGAAGCCACCTAAGTGTCCATCAACAGATGCATGGACAAAGAAAATGTGGCACATATTCACAATGGAGTACTATTCAGCCATAAAAAAGAATGAGATCCTGTCATTTGCAACAACAAGGATGGAAGTGGAGATTTTTAGGTTAGATGAAATAAACCAGGAACAGAAAGATAAACATTGCATGTTCTCACTTATCAGTAGGGTCTAAAAATCAAAATAATTGAACCCATGGATGTAAAGAGTAGAAGGATGGTTACCAGAGGCTGGGACGGGTAGTGGGGGAGTGAGGGTGGATGAATGGATACAAAACACAGTTAAAAATAATGAATAAAATCTACTATATGATAGCACAACAGAGTGGCTATAGTTAACAATAACTTAACAACTTAATTTTACATTTTGAAATTACTAGAAGAGAGTAACTGGATTGCTTGTAACACAAAGGACAAATGCAGAATAGGTACACTATTACAGGGATGGATACCCTGTTATGTATGATGTGATTATTATACATTGTACACCTCTATCAAAACTTCTTATGTGCCACATGTATACACCTACTATATATCCACAAAATATTTTTTTTAAGACACAAAATAAATCTACTATTAATAAAAAATTATATAGACTGTGGCCTCTTGAGAACTGACTGAAAATATAATAAATTTAAATAACAACTCTACTCCAGTACTGGTATATATCTGCATATCTATTTGTATATGTGTAAGAAATCACAACATATATGCCCCAATATTGGCAATTGCATTAAACTTGTTCCTATATATATATACATGGATGACAGATGATAGAAAAAGGAACATATGTATAATTTTAAAAATATGTGTAGTTGGGATATACCAACTTTAAACATTTATGGGATTGCATTATACTTTATTTAATTAGAATCTTTGTTCTATTTGTTAGGATATCCATTTAATTACAATCTTAAAATTTAAGAGTTAAAAGGAGACAGGCTCAAATTTAGTATACTTCTGTTTTACTTGAACATATATCATGTAATAATAAATGAAGACTACTTCATTTGTTCTAAAATTTCTAATAATTGATGTCAAATATGTTTTATAGTTCATAACACTTGTTAAAGCAGTAGAGAAATGCAATTGCACAACAATACGATTTGAATATCTCTTTATATCTAAGTTTAATAATGATGTTTTAAATTTTATTCACAATAAACCATTATTTACAGAAAAATATTGTAATTTTACCTAAGGGAGTTGCTAATAATATGGCAAGTTATTTAAATAAATCATATTGGCCTTCTTAATGTAATTATTTTGAATATAACACATTTTCATGAAACTACATGCATGTAACTTTTATTATGGCTATTATTATTGTTTTGTTTTCCAATTGAGGAATTTCAGAAATAAAGAACTACAGAATATCTGGCAATGTGAGAATCTGCAGCAAATTTGTTATATTGTTGCTGGTTTTTGGTGTTTTCAGGTTTTCTACAAGATTATTACACACCTTAAAGTTTCCCAGCTAGAATTTTTCAGATAGAGGCTACATCATATTTTCTCCACTTATTTACTTCCCATTCATTTTTAAATTACTGTATTAACTTTTATCAAAGTTATAAGTACACATGTTATGAAATATTAACTGATTCTACACTTGCATTTCTAGTTGTAACTCACAGGGATAATTATTTTAGAATCATAATTATGTTGACATATGCCTTCTTCTGGTTAAATATTACTTATATAACTACTTCTTGATTTCTTATTTTGGAACATTGTCTATAAATGAGAATTTTGATCTCTTTCAATCCATTCCCATTTTACTCAATCTGAGTTTCCTTTTTCCACATCACAAATATAGTTAGATTGTGATTCTTGGATATACTATAGATTAGTATTCAAATTTATATTATTCTGATAATGTAAATTTTACTTACATGTCAGTTACAGGGTATTTGATCATATCATTTTATGTTTTGGTAGGAATTCACAATTTCTTCAGACTTAATCATAATTTTGCTTTAGTTTCTGAACATATCTGTACTTGTTTCCTGTAGTTGCTAAAACAAATTACCATAAACTTTATAGTTTAAAACAACAGAAATTTATTCCCTCAAATTTCTAGAGGTCAGAAGTCTGAAATCCAGCTGCCACAGGGCCATGCTTCTTCTGAAGCCTTTAGGAAAGAATTATTATTTTTTCCATCTTTCAGCTTCTGTTGATTCTTGGTGATCGCGCCTTGTGGCAGCCTAACTCCAATCTCCTCCTCCATCATGTCTGTGTCTCTGGCTCAAATATCCCTCCCATTTCTCTTATAAAGATGCCCACACATTTGATTTAAGGTCCACTCTAAATGCAAGATAATCTTATCTTGAGATTCTTAATTAAATCTACAAAGGCCTAATTTTCAAATAAGGTCATGTTCACAAGTATCGGGGTGAAATCTTGGACACATCTTTTTGAAGGATACAATTCAAGTCACTACGGTATCACAATATCAAATGTGTGCAAGAACATTAAATATTTTATCTTAAACTTTAAGCAAGTCTTTTCTAGAGCCTCCAGACCTGCTCCAATTTAGACAGTGGTTCTCTTCGCCAGATACCTGGTTCTTATTTTAGGAACCCCTTTCAGAGAGGCATCTGGAGAATTGCTTCCATCTGTGTCTTTGCTGAGTCCCTGTTTTCTTAACCCAGTGTCTTACTCTTTCTTGGTTGATATCCTTCATTTTTGTATGTCTGTCTTCTCAATAGTTCTTTGAAAAAGACAAAATTATGAGACTTTGCATGTCTATAAATGTCTTAATTCCAAATTTACCTTTAACTATAAATGCTGCAAAGCATGAATGTGTAGATTTTATGATGTGTAAGTAGTAGGTGAACTTTCATCTTGTTTGTAGTAGCCTGGTTACCACTTGATTCATGGTACTGAGCTTTGCTCAAAATAGAAACAATATACACTAGTGGGTGTGGCAGCATAACTATTTACATCCCAAAGCTCCCTCAGAGGTATACATTACCAGTTCATCTACATTATTTCTTAAAAATCACTATTGTTTGACTTGTGTGCCTGAGTTTGTCTGATTATTATTTTAATAGCTTTAAGGGTACAAGTGATTTTGGGGTACACAGGCAAATTGTGTACTGGTGAATTTCGGGCTTTTAGTGCACCCATTACTTGAATAGTGTTCATTGTACCAAATAGGTAACATTTTATTCCTAATCCCTCTCTCATCTTCCCCTCTTCAGAGGATTCAGTGGCCATTATACACCTATGTAGGCTTTTGTGTATCCATGGCCTAGCTCCCACTTATAAATGAGAATGTGCTGTATTTGATTTTCTGTTCCTAAGTTACTTTACTTAGGAAAATAGCCTCCAGTTCCAGACAAGTTTCTAAAAAAGACAATTTTAATATCTTTTATGGCTCAGTAGTATTCCATGGTGTGTGTGTGTATACATGTACACATGCATATACATATGTGTGTATATACGTACAAATCTTTCTATACATATTTACAATAACATTTTATTTATCCATTCATTGATTAATGGGCACTTAGGTTGATTTCCTATCTTTGAAATTGTAAATTGTTCTGTGATAAACACACATGTGCAGATGTCTTTTTGATATAATCACTTCTTTTCCTTTGAGTAGATACCCAGTTGTAGGATTACTGGAGCAAATAGTAGATCTACTCTTAATTCTTTGAGAAATCTCCATTCTGTTTTCTCCAGAGGTTGTATTAATTTACATTGCCATCAACAGTGTATAAATGTTCGCTTTTCATCACATCCATACCAACATCTATTGTGTATCTTCTTTTGAGAAAAGTCTGTTCATGTTGTTTGCCCACTCTTTAATGATATTAGTTTTTTTCTTGCTGATTTGTTTGAGTTTCTAGTTTATTATTTGAAGTCATGTAGCCTAAGCTTTTCTGAGACTTAGCTATCTCACACATATTTCGATGATGTGATTTGGATTCTGTGCAACTCTGAGACAGAATGCTAGAAGCTGTGTTTGAGTGTTTTAGGACTCCCAGTAGATCACAGGGTCTCCTAATGATATAAATCTTTTCTCTGAGATAAAACTTATGAATGTACCTTGTTAGAATCTTGAGTCTTACCATTATCCCACCAAGTATAACTACTGTGGATATTCCTTTCCTTTGTGTTTTTAAAACACATTTCCATATATTAGTTTTATTGTTTTTTGGAAAAATGTTTCTGTATATTCTGATCCTTATGTTTGATTCAGCCCATTGTGTTATTTTCTTTAAGTTTCTGGGATCTTTGATATTAACTGACATGAAATGTCATGATTGACTTGTCTTAGTATAGGATTACTTTTATCCTTCCAGCTGTATACTTGATATATTCTTTTAATCCAGAAATATGTTCTTTACATTGGTAATATATTCTTGCATTATACTTTGGATGGTGTATATAATATCCTTTATTTTAATTTTTGTTTTATTATTTTCTGGAATTTCTATCATCAGGCTTTTATATCAGCAGGGCTGGTCCTATAAGTTTATTTTCTTTCTTTTTTTTTTTTAAATCTTTTTTATGCTTTTATGTATAACTTCTTTAATCTTAACTGTATATTATTTCAGTTACCATATAACTACCTTACAAAAACCCATTTTCTCCCTCTGGCTATTCTTTTACATAGCATCCAGATTTAAATAGCTTCTCATAGTTTTTTTGTTTTGTTTTGTTTTTGATGGAGTCTCGCTCTGTCGCTCAGGCTGGAGGGCCATGGCATGCTCTTGGCTCACTGCAACCTCCTCCTCTCAGGTTCAAGTGATTCTCCACCCTCAGCCTCCCAAGTAGCTGGGACTACATGCGTGTGCCACTGTGTTCTGCTAAATTTTTTTTGTATTTTTAGTAGAGACAATGTTTTACCATGTTGGTCAGGCTGGTCTCGAACTCTTGACCTCAGGTGATCCTTCTGCCTCAGCCTCCCAAAGTGCTGGGATTACAGGCGTTAGCTGCCACGCTTCTCCTACTTCTTAATAAAACTATTTGTGAGATGTTTCGCTGCTGATTAAAAACCGTTGTGTGATTTTTCAGGCCTGACCATGGGTAATTACAAAGGCTTAACCTGCAGGCCTCAAGCTGCCCTCCCAGTACCAGAGTCAGTGCACAGCTTATGCATTGGTACCTGGAAAAAGTGCCAGTGAAGGACTCAGGCTCCTCTGGCTGGTCATGCACCTAACATGTTTGCATTACAAGCCTAGGTGCCTTCATTCTTTATCTCAGGCCTTGGGCAGAGGTCTTCTTCAGATACATTAAGGGAGAAAGCGGGAAAAACCTTGAAAATATGTTGCTCTGCTCTGACTTAGTACTTTGTACTTTTCCAGTTCTGACCCTTTCTGCTTTTTCTCCCCCAGGTCTACGGGGACCATAAAACTGTTAAGAGACTTTTGTTCAGGCTTCCTCAACAGTGAAATGGCACACTCCCCCCACCCCCCCACCCCACACACATCTGTGTTGATCTACTTTACTCTCAATCAGTGCATCCTTCCACATGGGAAAATGGAATAAAGGGCGTCGGGTGCATTCTCTGGTTGCAACTTCTTGCTTATATCATCATAGGAACTGATTAGAGGCATCACACTTTCATTTTTGGCTTGCAACTTTAATTGGCTACTCAGACACCTGACAACTCAGCTCTTTTGCCAGCTCAGTTGAGCTCCCCTCAATTTGTAATACGTTTTTCAAATTTGTTTCTACCTTACCAGTCTATGCTCCTAAAGGTTACATTTTCTTTTTCCTGTTTTTCTGGATAATTCACATAGATACATTGATGGCCTTCTACTCACATTTATGCAGTAAGTAATGACTTTAAAACTCTGAAAATTTTGCAGATTTTTGAACATTCTATTTCTATTGATGTAGCACAGGTTGGCTTCCTATTGTGTCTCATAATCCTAATTAATTGGATTTACAATTAGATATATGTATCTGACTGTCTAATAACGTTCCTGTAATTCATGATATTTTTCATATCTGTGTTTGTATCTTCACAAATACTTTTATTTTATTTTCTAATTATTCTAATTTACATAAAATCAAACATTCATTCTTATTTCCTTTTCAAAAATTGAAAACAGGCATAAAGAAAATTACCTAGCTTCCTAATTCTACTCCCAGGTTTAAGTGGAAAGGTGTCAGTAACATGCTATGCAATTGTGCAGCACATCATATGTGTGCATGTGCCTGTTGTATATACTGTAAACTCACTAATTTGGTATCATCATGAACCTGCATATCAGTGTGTGTAACAGACATATTGGGATAAATATTTAAAAGTGTTTTATAAAGGTAAAGTGAATTTCATTGAATGGAATTAAAAAAAAAAAAAAAACTCCACCTTTGTCTTTGTAAAATGACATTCCTTTCCTCAGAGACTTTAGAACCTTGCCGTTTAATGGAGAATGGGAGGTTTCTATGTTTCTCTCTTGAATAATTTTGTTTATTCTAAAGAACTTTTTACTTCCTTACTTCTGAAAGAAGCACTTCTTTTGGGGCTTTTGATGATTTTCTTAGTTTGTATGTATTTAAAATGTCTTTCTTTATTGAAGTTCTTTCTTTATTCTCTTATTTATTCTACCTCTAGAAATCTAAATAATCTGTTAGATTTTTTTTTCTTTCACAAGTTTACTCTTTTACTTCTATGGTTTCTGTTGAAAAGTCAGCTATCTTATTAATTCACCTTTGCATTTAATGTTCATCCCTAACAGCTTTTAAAAGATGTTCTCTATGCCTTTGGAATTAAAATAGTTTGACAAGTGCTTTGGGAAGTATGTTTATATGTGCCTGATTATGTGTTTGGTTTGCTTTGTAGGGTTAGCTGAGACTCTTGATAATGTGATTTGATGTCTTTCATTACTAGGAAAATTTTTGATAAACATTCTGTTAAATTCTGTTTCTACTATTTATTTCTCCTTACCTGTTGTGAGAAGGATTTACATATTTTACATTATTACGACTTTGTAGGGTTTCCTCCTTACTCTCTGATCCTAATTATACCTGTTAGTCCTATTGATATGGCCCTTAAATGTATCTGGTGGGTTTTGTTTGTTTTCTTTTTTTTTTTTTTTTGTTTCAATTCAGATATGTTCCATGGATCTGTCACTGAGTTTAGTAATTCTCTTTCTCTTTTGTCCAGTGTACTGTAAACACAGCTCAAGATAGTTTACATTCAGTTATCTCATAATCATGAGACTGAATAGATTAGAACTCTGTTAAAACTATTGAAATTTTCCATGTTATTTATACTTTTCTTCATTTTTTAAGGTTACTTTGAGATACTTTACATAAACTTCAATATCTGAATCATCATTTATACATCTGATTCTATATTTGCATTTTCCTTCATTACCATTCATACTTTTCTACCTTTCACACAGTGTATGCTGGAAATTTTGTATAGGAGAACAACAGATGATCTAGATGACACTCCCAAAAGATACAATTCCAGTTTTACTCTATTAAAAAGAAAAAATGAGCCTGGTCTATCAAGAGATGATGACTCATTCTATCTTGTCACTCCCATGACACACCCCAGACTGTGACTCACCCTTAGAGCGACTTTCACAGGACAGACTGTGGGAGCATTAGTTCTGTATTGAAAGATTTTGCGGTTTTTGTATAGGGTTCTCAAACCAAAGAGCTTCAAAGATTGCACATTTCTTGAGGACTATCACAGCTTTAATGCAGACTCACTCTCTCCACTAGGACTTTATGTACCATTAACTTTGAGGCTGCAGATGTTTTCATATGACCATTTAAAACCTTGTGTCATAGTTCCCAGCACCTCCAGTGTATTTAGCAAATATCTCATATTCTAAAAATGTCCACATTTTCCTCTTTTTCACATCAGAGTCCCACAGCCTGATCTGAACATGATCCTTAGAACTGGCAATTACACATTGCAAACAAAGCAGCCAGTAACCCTCAACTCACCATGAGCAAACATACACTCTGTGCAATTTTATTTTAGCACATTTTTGCTGTTTCACACCTCTTATTAAGTTCTTGCACTTTTTTTTTTCCATTTAACTGACTGGTTCTAGCTATTGCAGGGCAGCATTGCCCTTCCATAGTCTAGTGGATGCAATCTATATCCCCATATATTTTAGTGAGAAATTGAAAAGTATGTTTGAAAATACCCAGTTTATAATTCCTGCTTAAGTCCTCAGTCCCTAACTCTTTCTTCTTGCCCTTCTGTGTGCCTTACAGATTTCTAATTCTTTTAAGGACATTCCACAACCAAGTAAACCTCTCTTTAAGTCCGAAAATAATTATTACTAATCGAAGTTTTGATAACAGGGCAAAATAATGTTTGTTCCTAGTCAAAGTTTAATGACAATAGTGGCTTTACTGCCACTGAGGCACTGAGGTCCCACAAGGCTCTTTAGAGATCTTTCTGAAATTTCAGAGATCAGTTTCATCAGCTTTCAGAATGAATCAGACACTGGTGCCCTGTGAAATCACTTGGGTCAATATGTAATTGAAATGTAAACACCCTCATCTAGTAAGGAGCTTTGTGCCAAGCTCATGGAGGGCTTTATAAACATTGTAGCTCTCATTGCAGTGCTGAATAAATGTAGATACTGCCCTGTAAAACAGTTCCCACTTCTCAGGATCAGGTATCCTCTATACAAGGCAACTCTTTAGGACCTTTTTTGAGACGCTTGTGTCACAGGTTGGGTGGTGGTGCAGGCAGCAAATCTCACCACCGCAACCTCCCTCCCAGCCTCTGGGTTCGCTTATTCTCCTGCCCCTCAGATCCTGAGTAGCAGCACTACAGGTGTGCGCCACCACGCTCCAGCTAATTTTTTTGTGTTTTTAGTAGAGATGTGGTTCTTCACCCATGGCTAGGGCTGGTATTGAACTCCTAATTCAAGCATCAGCCTGCTCAGCCTCCTCCCAGCTGCTGGGATTACAGGCGTGAGCCACCGCGACCGCCAAGTAGGACCATTTTCATCAGGGATTCTCCACAGTTGTCCTGATGACTTTTTTTTTTCTCCTTTCTATTTATTTTATACCTGGTGGCATAAGAGCTTCTTCCCTCTTTCTTTTTCCCTAATCTTTATATTTGTCGTTTCTGCTATCTCTATTCTCCAAGAGAGTGCTGGCAACACCTTCCCTTTGTTTGGAGATTGAGAAAAACACCTCCCATCGTTTGGAAAGAGTTTGTTTCATTATTTCTACATTCATCTCAACTGTGGAATCACTCTCAGCAAATATTTGGACTTAGTTGCCATTTACCTCTCCAGCTGCAATCTCTAGAGGAACTAGGGTAGAGATGAATTCTGTGAAAACATTATTCCCTTTTTAATTTTAATTTGTTATTTGGTGTCAGCACTATCCAATTTCACTTGTGTAAATATTATTTTCTGCTTTATTTTGTATATTTATGGTCTATTGATAAGTCTCATACTTTCTCTTTTTGTTGTTTCTTCATTTCTTTCAAATAGGCCTGTGTAGTGTCTAATAATAATTCATTTGTCATGAATTAGATGCATGTTTTATTCTCTGTTCACTGTCTGATAGATCCAAACCCTTCCTATCTTCCTTCGATTTTAGAGAAAAATAGTTTATCTAAAAATCTTCGGCCAAGTTATCTCTTACAGGTTTTTTTTTTTTTTTTTTTTGAATAATATGAACTCCATGAGCTGTAGCCTCTCTAAAAATTAATTTACTTTTCAAGTAACTCTTACCCATTTCCAACTGCTCATTAAGGTAAATTGACTAACATTGTTATCAGCCAAAATTTTAGCTTCAACATGCCTTACATTCATTATTATTTTTCTTTGCTGTCTTTTAATTTGTCACTCTATCTGTGTATTTTGCCATAAAATGCGGGCACTATGACACTCACAGACCTCTTCTCTCATGAAAATGGCCGTACTGGTATCCTTACCTACAACACACGTCCTCTATTGGAAGTTTAATGAAGTACTGTCAATAATATCCTAAATTAAACAGCCTAAACTTTCCTTTGCAAACATATCCAAAACTTACATAAGAAGCCATTGTACATAATAACACGAATGATGGTAACTTTTGCATTACTATTTGTTTGATACCAGATGATATTTCGTAGTATCTCATTACTTCTAAACCACAACCATAGGAAGCAGACACATGATTATTATCATTTTACAGAAGAGGTAGCTAAAGCCCAGATACATTAAATAATATACCTAAGTTCAAAGCTAATCTATAGGAAACTAAATTTCTACCTGAGTACTTAGACTCCAAAAGCTTTTCTCTTATACTCTACTAAAAGTGATTTCTACTACATCTCATTTGATATTCTCGGTCAGCGAATGGAAAAAAGACAGATGGGTCTGAGGTAATGGCAATGTGCTTACTTAAGCTTAATGAAGTTAAGATTCCATTTGGTTGATGGACTCCTTAATGGTGAAATCAATACATTCCTGGCTTTCTGTGGGCAGCTATTGACATAGTGAATCTATTTTAGCCATTCTGTTAAATAGAAAACACACAAGTAGTACCCTTTAACCTAGTACATCATTACCATCCTATGTAGAATAAAGACACTCATTTTTTCCAAGGACAAGAACAAGAAAAAAAATGTTTATCATATTATAGCTTTCTTATCAGAAATCTCTCTGTGGAAAAAAAAAAATATCTAATTCTCCTGTACCATGGATTCTGGTTAGTAGTTATGGAAAGAAAACTGTGTGTGTGTTTGTATAGGAATAATAATTGATTGACAGAATAACAACAAAATGAAGGATATTACTGTTTTTAATATATGTTTATTATGTAATATGAGAAATTAGTTTACTATGACTGGCTCAATACTTATCAGAATGACAATCACAATAATAGGTATCAAAAAGATAATGTTTAAAACTGTAATGACTTGTTAACTTTAATATGTGTTGTGAAAAAAATTGATTTCAATCCCATGCTAAAAATTTTCTCAGCAGGATACCATTGTCAATTTGACGTTTGAGGAGGAAATGCTGAACAATGAGTTCAGAAGTCCCACCCCAAACCAGCCGGTCTCGTTACACACAAATGCCATCGAATGTAATAGCACTAAACACTATGTAGCTGTGTAATGTGTAAAACTGCAGAAGTATTTCCAAGGGTCACATTAGAGTGATACCATAAAATACATAAAATGAGCTTGAAAACATATTGTTGGAAAACCTGTGTTTCTTAAGAAAGCATCCAGGAGGCCAGACTTTTCTTGGTAACATATAGGATCACAATGAAAGCAGTCAGAATTTTCTGACTTTTCTTATTTATAGATATAAATTGACTGTCATCCAAATGGCAGTAGGTAAATGGAAACAACATTCTTCCCTAAAGTGAAAAAGAAGTCCTTATTCTGCAGAAAATGCCTGCTTATGCAACATTGCTAAGAACTAAAAATGCCTAATTGTATATGTGTTATTTAGAACCTTATATTATAAGTCATATACTTTTACACCTGTAGTGCTAATTTAATTGCTTATTTTATTCACATAATATTTCCAAAAGTGTTTCTATCTCTTACCAAGAATGATTGCTAATACTTACTGAAAGTTTTGATGTGTCCTTCAACACAAATCCACATCAAATACTCCACAAGTTAACCTACAGATTTTATACAATCCTCATCAAATTACTGTGTTTTTTTGAGACTTAGTCTCGCTTTCCCCATCGCCCAGGTTGGGAGAGGCAGTGGCCGGATCTCAGCTCACTGCAAGCCCTCCCCGGCTTACTTATTCTCTGCCCCTCAGCCTCCCGAGTAGCTGGGACTACAGGCTCTGCACCACCTCACCTCCTCGCTAAGCTTTGTATTTTTAGTAGAGACGGGTTTCACCGTGTTAGCCAGATGGTCTCATCTCCTGACCTCGTGATCCTCCGTCTCGGCCTCCCAAAGGATTATGGCTTGAGCCACTGCCAACTTACTAGGTGTCTTGCTTGAAGAAAATGGCAAAGTGATCCCAAAATTTATACAAAAATAGAAAGGATCAAGAATAGTCAAGACACTTTTTAAAAAGAAGAATAAATTTGGGGGACTTGGCCTTCTCAAATTCAAAATTTTCACACAACTACAATAATTGAAACAGTATAGTACTGGCTTGAGGATAGTCAAATATATCAATGAAATGTAATTTAAAATCTAAAAATAAACTCTTAAATGTGTGGTCAATCGATTTTCAAAGAAGGGTTAATTCAATTCAATTAGGAAATCAGTTGATAACAAATATTTCTGAGATTATCGGACAGCCATATGCAAAATAAAGACGAAATTGTGCCAAAAATAATATGCAAAATTCACTTAATATGATTCAGAGATCTAAATGAAAGTGAAACTACTACTAGAAACCTAGAAGAAAATGTGACTAAATCTTTGTAGCCTTGGGTTAGAAAAATTATTCTTGAATATGACACCAAAATTATAAAGTGATCAAGTAATAATTAATTCTACTTCGTTAAAGTTAAACAAATATTTGAACTTCAAAGCCTAGTATCAAGAAAATTAAAGGACAACCAAAAAAAGAGAGAAAATATTTTTAAATTATGTATTTGATAAAGAACTTCTGTCTAGAATATGTAAACTACACTTACAATTCAATAATAAATATGTAAACAGGCACATTTAAAATGGGCAGAAAATTTGAATATTTTCCCAAAATAATATAAAAATGAGCAGAAAGCACTTAAGAAAATACACAACATTAACCATTAAAAAAATGCAAAACAAAACCACAATGAGATAGCATTTCACACCTACTGTGAATGGGATGGCTGTAATAAAAAAGACAGATAATAATTACATTGATAATGATGTAAGACATTAGAATCCTGTTATGCTGTTGGTAGAAAATGTCAAACGATACAGCTGTTATTGAAAATCGCTTGGCAGGTTGTTAAAAAAAGTTATACAAACTGGGTGCAGGGGCTCATGTCTATAATTCCAGCACTTTGGAAAGTGGAAGCGGGAGGATTGCTTGAGTCCAGGAGTTTAAGACCAACCTTTGCAACATGGTGAAACCCTGACTCTACAAAAAATAGCCAGGTGCGGTGGTGTGTGCCTGTAGTATCAACTACTCAGGAGGCTGAGGTGAGAGGATGACATGAACTCAGGGAGGTGGAGGTTGCAATGAGCTGAGATCACACCATTGCACTCCAACCTGGGCGATAGAGCCAGACCTTGTCTCCCAAGCAAACAAACAAAAAAGTTAAACATGGAATTATTATATAACCTAGAAGTTCCACACCTAGTTATATATCAAGAGAAATGAAAATATATGTACACATAAAAATGTGTACATGGATGTTTATAGCCACATTATTCATAATAATAAAAAATGGAAGCTGTGCAAATGTCCATCATCTGAAAACAGGATAATTAATATTCAGTGTATTCATAAAATGGAATATAATCAGAAATAAAAGGAGATGAAGTACTAACACATGCCCAAACACGATGGCCCTTAACAACGTAATACCAAGAGAAATGTGAAAGAAGCCAGTCACAAAGGCCAAAAATTATCCTTATCTATTTATATTATATGTCCATAATTGAAACATCTATAGAAAAAAAAATAATAAATTTGTAGTTGCCTAGGGATATGTGGGTTTGAGGGAAATTGGAACAATTAATATCCATAACCTTTTCATTATAATGGGAATGTTTTAAAAGTGATTATAGTAATGGCTCCATAACTTTTTGAACATACTAAAAAATGTTAAATTGCACACATTAAATGGGTAACCGTCATAGTAAGTGAGTTATATCTCAAAAAAAGCTGTGTGAAAAATAAAACACCTACTTGAAAATGTAATTACACAATAGATTATAATATAATGTATTTGTATCACCGTTATATGCATAACTACTTTTTATTTTGTCTCAAAAACTGTTTTCTGGACCATAGTTTCAAGCTTCTAAGGGTAACAATGAAACATTATAGTACTCACATTATATAAATACAAGGCACATTACTTATACTGCTATGCCATCATAATTTTCATTTTACCTAATGCCATCATACTTTTAATTTTACTTTATTTTTCCTTACATTTTGCATTACTATTATGTATGTATGTATGTATGTATGTATATGTATGTATGTATTTATATATTTATTTTGAGATGGAGTCTCGCCTTGTCAGGCTGGAGGTAGTATGCAGGACTCGGGGCTCACACTTTGCAATGCCCGCCTGGTTTACTCCATTCTCCTGCCTGTCTCCCCGAAAGCAGTTGGGACTACACGACTCCGCCACCGCGGACTAGCCAATTTTGTGTTTTAGTAGAGACGGGTTTCACCACGTTAGCCAGGAAGGTCTCAATCTCCTGACTCGTGATCCACTACCGCCTCCCAAAATGTTGGAATTACAGGCTGAGCCAACGCGCCTGGCCGGATTTTTTGCATTATTTTAAGCGGAGATGATATGCATGGTATGAGTCTGGAGTATTTCCAACATATCCACATTCTAAGCAGGATCATTGCAGGAGCCCAGCCCTATATTATTATGAGCTGCTGAATGTGTCCTTTAAAGCCACTTGCTAGGTGTGTCGAACTAGAGGAACTGTTTACTCATGGTTACAGTTTATTACAATTGAATGGATAAGAGATTAAAAGACAGCCAAGGCCAAAAAAAAAAGCACATGGAGACAAGTACAGGAAATGTTCACAGGTAAACCAAGAAGAAGTGGAGGATAATTCGAATCCCTATGGTTCAATGCTTTCATATCTAGAGAAAAAAATAAAGGTAGGAGTGGAGGAAAAATAGTATCCCTATGGTTTAATGTTTTCCTATCTAAAAAAAATAAATAAAGGAAAGTAGATTGTACATATACAAATACTGATTTTTTTCACCCTTTCTGGTGGTAGCTCCTATGATATATTGTTCAGTGATAATGTGTATCTGCATAAAACTGGGTAGAAGGGAAAGCATGGACAAGTTTCTGACTTCATGCAACTCACCAACTCAAAGTAAATAAAATCAATCATCAATCCTGCCAATATTCTCATCTTTGTATTTAAATAGACTCCTCCTGTTTTGTACTTTTCTCACTTTCTCCTGATTATAACCAGCATAAGTTCTGAAACAAGAACCTTGACTTTCTATATAGTGTCCTCAAGTGTATTATATAGAACTATTGGAGTAACTTTATTTTATCAAAACAAATGATGACAAACATTTATAAATATAAAATTAATTCAAATAATAATAATAATGATAAAAGCTAACAACCATGTCCTCAGAGAGGACAGGCACCGGTGTAACAGAAGGATCCAGAGACCATCTCTCTAGACGTCTAGCTATAAAGCAATACTTCATTGGCAAAATGGAATGTAAATTTTATTTTAAAATAAATAATGCATAAAGGAATAGATGAATGAATATATATACACATACATATATGGAATATATGGACAAATTAATAGATATGAGAATGGTGTACAGAAGTTATTTAATTCCCATTGTAGCTGTCCATATACAGGAGAGTTTAGTCTGGGTCTCATTTTCCTAAAATACGAGATAATACATATTATTGATATTTTGAGCACCATTTCAGTTCTAAGCGAATTTCCTGACCAAAGCAGTGGTAATTGAATGAAAGCAATATATAAACTTAAGCATTTATTCTTGTTTTTCTGAGTAAAAAAAATCAAATCGTGAAATATTTATGAGACTAAAACAAACACAATAATCCAACATCTATAATAAACTATGACATGGATGTTTTTATTTATAAAAATAGATGATAATTTTAGACAAATTAGCTACTATTTAGGCAGAATACTTTAAAAATCTGATAATGTTTTATAACTCTTTTTTTCCCTTAATTTGGTTTCAGTACCTTTAGGCTATTTGCGTTTTCCAGATGTTTAAGGAAGCAAAGCAGCTGGAAGTGGTAAATAAATGCTTCTTAAATTTAAGTAGACCTTAAATACAGACTTGTGGTAGTATAATTTTAGTTAAATAAATACTTAACAGATTACTTTTTTCTAATCTAAATGGAAAACCAACATCAAATAAGAGTTATGAAACCATGCAATTTTTTCATGACTTTGCCAAACGCCAAAAATAAAAGTTCAACTTATGATATGACATTTGATTAATTTTTGCATTATTTTACTTTATGATAACTTTTGGTATTGCATGCCAACTAAAGTTGTTTTTCAGGCCAATTAGATTATATCATGTTTTGATATGCAGGCTTTTGAGAAAGGTTATTATAAAATTATTTTGTGTAAACTAAAAACAAATCATATTAGATTTAAATTTCCACTTTTCCTAATTGAGTCTAAAGCATATGATTGACACATAATACTAAATGTGGTATAGTTTCTTAGAATCGTCAAGAACAATGATTTCCTCGAATTAGAATCAGATATATTGATTGTACTGATGCTCAAGAGAAGTGCTGATCAGACATCAATAATTCATATAACTGTGGCTGATGGCATATTGTCAGCAAAGAACAGAGCTAGTTAGACATCATCTATACTGTTAGAGCAGTTGTTTTATCTCAGAGCACGCTCTCATCCCCTTCTGTTCTTATGCCTACACCTACTAATGCAAACATTTGTGTGTGCCATTTCAATCAGGAATAACATTAATCTTTGTTTCACATTCAAAAATATGATTGTCTTTCATATTCACAGATGAGAGCTTTGAGAGGTTTACTCCAAAATGATGTGAATGAAGGAATCAATGCTTTGCTTTTTCTCCTGCAATGACTATTTCAATAATTAATTGTTTTCTGATTTTTTACAAGATTTGAACTGAGTTATTTTCAGGTGACAAAAAACACAGATCTATCATTATCCAGAATTTATTGCTGATAAAATGTTTATGCAGTAATTTTGTATTTGTTTTTCTTTATTATCAATTAGAAACCTTAATTGTTAACTGAATTATCTCTATGTACAATGTGATCATTTTATAAATATGCTAATAATATAAAATACACATAAACTAAAAGAGTATTCATTCGCTAAGAATTTGTTTTCAAGTTACATAGAATAAACTTATTTCTCGAAACATTTTGGCTTTTTATCTGGTCAACTTTATATAATAGTTTAAGATTCTCATTTGGAATGGGTAAATTATCTTTCAGCCCAATCATGATTTCCCAACGTGAGCCATGAAAAAATATTTCTTATGAAGTAAAACACCTTAATTAAATACATTTTGTGTCCCTTTAATTCACTTTTTGTTAACATGTCTATTTTTAATTTTAAAAAGTATTAAGATTATCTTTAGAAAAATTTTAGGTTCACACCAAAATTTGGAAGAAAGTGTAGAGAAAACTCTATACTTTCCTCTAGCTCTCATACCTTCTGCTCCCATGGATAAACAGCTTCCACCACTGTCAGCAAACCCTATTAAAGTGTTATAATTAGCAAACAATAGGCTTACATTGATTGCTGATCCTGATTACCTGTTAAATGTATTTATGGTTCACTCTGGTAAGTGCATTCTATGTTTGGATTAAATGTATAATGGATATGACCTCTACCATTATATACCAAACAGACTATTTTTACTGCCCTGAAAATCTTCTGTGCTCTACCTATTCATGCCTTCCTCCACTCTAACCAGTGAGAACCACTAATCTTTTTACTGTCTCCATAGCTTTGCCATTTCAAAATGCTACATAGTTGGAAACATAAATTATGTAGCCTTTTCAGATTGGCTTCTTTCACTTAGCAATATCATTTAAGATTTCTCCATTTGTTTTCATTGCTTGATAAGTCATTTCTTTTGGGGAGGAAATAATATTCTATTGTCTCAAGATATCCCAGTTTATCCATTCACCTCTGAAAGACATATTGGTCATTTCCACATGTTGGCAATCATGAATAAAGCTACTATAGACATCTGTATGTTGGTTTTTGTGTGAACATACATTTTAAATTATTTCGAGTAAAAGTGTTCATGATTGCTGCATTCGCCATAGCATCGTGTTTACTTGTAAAGAAACCTTCAAATTGTCTTCCAATGTGGTTGTAAGTATTGCAGGCCTCTCTCTTGTTGTTTTGTATTCTTTTCATCATTTGTTGCTGTCAGTGTTACATTTAGGACATTTTATCGGGGTGTATAGTCCTAGCAATACCTCAAACTGAAGAAGCACATCAA